>NW_012292581.1:0-7542 GCF_000151885.1 Dipodomys ordii | reverse complement strand
TGCTGTGTCCCGCTGTGTACCCCGCTGTGTCCGCTGCTGTGTCCTGCTGTGTCCCCCGCTGTGTCACCAATGTGTCCCGCTGTGTTCTCGCTGTGTCCCGCTGTGTCTCGCTGTGCCCCCACTCTGTCCCGTTGTGTCCACAGCTGGGTACCACGCTGTGTAACACTGTTTCCCCGCTGTATGGACGCTGTGTCCTGCTGTGTCCCGCTGTGTCCTTGCTGTGTTCCCCTCTGTGTCCCGCTGTGTCCCCAGCTGTGTCACCCACTGTGTCCCGCTGTGTCCTCGCTGGGTCCCCCACTGTGTCCTGCTGTGTCCCCCGCTGTGTTCCCCACTGTGTCCCCCTATGTCCCCCGCTGTGTCCTGCTGTGTCCTCGCTGGGTCTCCCGCTGGGTCCCAATGTGTCCCCCACTGTGTCCCGCTGTGTCCCGCTGTGTCCTCACTGTGTCCCTCGCTGTGTCCCGTTGTGTTCCTAGCTGTGTACCCCGTTGTGTCCCGCTGTATCGACTCTGTGTCCCACTGGGTCCCGCTGTTTCCTTCCCGCTGTGTCCCGCTGTGTACCCCGCAGTGTCCAGCTGTGTCACCGCTGTGTCCCGCTGTGGCCCATCTCTGTCTCAGCTGTACCCCGCTGTGTCCCCCGCTGTGTTCCGCTGTGTCCCGCTGTGTCCCCCGCTTTGTCCTGCTGTGTCTCCGCAGTGTCCCCGCTGTGTCCCGCTGTGTCACACTGTGTCCCGTGGTTTCCCACTTTGTCCCCTGCTGTGTCCCCCGCTGAGACCCCTCTGTTTCGACGCTGTGTCCCGCTGTTTCCCGCTGTGTCCGCGCTGTGTTCCCCGCTGTGTCCCGCTGTGTCCCCCGTTGTGTCCACCGCTGTGTCCTCACTGTGTCCCCCGCTGTGTCCCGCTATGTCCTCGCTGGGTCCCACGCTGTGTCCCGCTGTGTCCCCCGCTGTGTCCCGCTGTGTCCGACTGTGTCCCGCTCTGTCCCCGCTGTGTCCCGCTGTGTCCTGCAGTGTCCTCGCTGTGTCCCCCGCTGTGTTCTGCTGTGTCCCCCGCTGTGTCCCGCTGTGTCCCGCTGTGTCCCCACTGTGTCCCGCTGTGTCCCCCGCTGTGTCCCGCTGTGTCCCGCTGTGTCCCTGCTGTGACCCTCTCTGTCCCCGCTGTATTGACGCTGTGTCCCGGTGTGTCCCGCTGTGTCCGCGCTGTGTTTCCAGCTGTGTCGCGCTGTGTACCCCTCTGTGTCCCCTGCTGTGTCCCGCTGTGTCCCCTCTCTGTCCCCTGCTGTCCCCCGCTGTGTCCCCCGCTGTGTCTCACTGTGTCGCCCGCTTTGTCCCGCTGTGCCCCTGCAGTGTCCCCGCTGTGTCCCACTGTGTCACACTGTGTCCCGTGTTGTCCCGCTTTGTCCCCCGCTGTGACCTCGCAGTGTTTCCCGCTGTGTCCTCGCTGGGTCCCCCGCTGTGACCCCGCTGTGTTCCCCGCTCTGTCCCGCTGTGTCTGACTGTGTCCCGCTGTGTCCCCGCTGTGTCCCGCTGTGTCCCGCTGTGTCCCCGCTGTGTGCCCGCTGTGTCCCGCTGTGTACCCTGCAGTGTCCAGCTGTGTCCTTTTGTGTCACGCTGTTTCCCCGCTGTGTCCCTGCTGTGTCCCGCTGTGTACCCTTCTGTGTCCAGCTGTGTCCCCTCTGTGTCCCGCTGTGTCCATTCTCTGTCCCCCGCTGTCCACCGCTGTGTCTCCTGGCTGTGTCCCGCAGTGTCCCCGCTGTGTCCCGCTGTGTACTACTGTGTCCCGTGGTGTCCCGCTTTTTTCCCTCTATGTCCCCTGCTGAGTACCCTCTGTGTCCCCGCTGTGTCCAGCTGTGTCCTCGCTGTGTCCTCTGCTGTCTCCCGCTTTGTCCCACGCTGTGTCCTACTGTGTCCCACTGTGTCCCTGCTGTGTCCCCCGCTGTGTCCCGCTGTGTCCCGCTGTGTCCCACGCTGTGACCTGCTGTGTCCCGCTGTGTCCCCGCTGTGTCCCCGCTGTGTCCCGCTGTGTCCCCCGATGTGTCCCGCTGGGTCCCGCTGTGTCCCCCGCTGTGTTCCGCTGTGTCCCCGCAGGTTCACCGCTGTTTCACGCTGTGTCCTGCTGTGTCCCGTGGTGTCCCGCTTTGTCCCCCGCTGTGTCCCGCTTTGTCCACTGCTGGGTCCCTGCTGTGTCCCGCTGTGTCTCGCTGTGTCCCGCTGTGTCCTCGCTTTGTCCCATGCTGTGTTAAGCTGTGTCCTCCCTGTGTCCCCCGCTGTGTCCCGCTGTATACCCCGCTGTGCCCCGCAGTGTCCCGCTGTGTCCCGCTGGGTCCCCCGCTGTGTCCCGCTGTGTCCCCCGCTGTGCCCCGCAGTGTCCCGCTGTGTCCCGCTCTGTCCCACACTGTGTCCCCCGCTGAGTCCTCTATGTGTCGCCGCTGTGTCCCGCTGTGTCCTCGCTGTGTCCCCTGCTGTCTCCTGCTTTGTCCCACGCTGTGTCCCCTGCTGTGTCCCGCTGTGTCCCCTCTCTGTCCCCTGCTGTCCCCCGCTGTGTCCCCCGCTGTGTCTCACTGTGTCGCCCGCTTTGTCCCGCTGTGCCCCTGCAGTGTCCCCGCTGTGTCCCACTGTGTCACACTGTGTTTCGTGTTGTCCCGCTTTGTCCCCCGCTGTGACCTCGCAGTGTTTCCCGCTGTGTCCTCGCTGGGTCCCCCGCTGTGACCCCGCTGTGTTCCCCGCTCTGTCCCGCTGTGTCTGACTGTGTCCCGCTGTGTCCCCGCTGTGTCCCGCTGTGTCCCGCTGTGTCCCCGCTGTGTGCCCGCTGTGTCCCGCTGTGTACCCTGCAGTGTCCAGCTGTGTCTTTTTGTGTCACGCTGTTTCCCCGCTGTGTCCCTGCTGTGTCCCGCTGTGTACCCTTCTGTGTCCAGCTGTGTCCCCTCTGTGTCCCGCTGTGTCCATTCTCTGTCCCCCGCTGTCCACCGCTGTGTCTCCTGGCTGTGTCCCGCAGTGTCCCCGCTGTGTCCCGCTGTGTACTACTGTGTCCCGTGGTGTCCCGCTTTTTTCCCTCTATGTCCCCTGCTGAGTACCCTCTGTGTCCCCGCTGTGTCCAGCTGTGTCCTCGCTGTGTCCTCTGCTGTCTCCCGCTTTGTCCCACGCTGTGTCCTACTGTGTCCCACTGTGTCCCTGCTGTGTCCCCCGCTGTGTCCCGCTGTGTCCCGCTGTGTCCCACGCTGTGACCTGCTGTGTCCCGCTGTGTCCCCGCTGTGTCCCGCTGTGTCCCCCGATGTGTCCCGCTGGGTCCCGCTGTGTCCCCCGCTGTGTTCCGCTGTGTCCCCGCAGGTTCACCGCTGTTTCACGCTGTGTCCTGCTGTGTCCCGTGGTGTCCCGCTTTGTCCCCCGCTGTGTCCCGCTTTGTCCACTGCTGGGTCCCTGCTGTGTCCCGCTGTGTCTCGCTGTGTCCCGCTGTGTCCTCGCTTTGTCCCATGCTGTGTTAAGCTGTGTCCTCCCTGTGTCCCCCGCTGTGTCCCGCTGTATCCCCCGCTGTGCCCCGCAGTGTCCCGCTGTGTCCCGCTGGGTCCCCCGCTGTGTCCCGCTGTGTCCCCCGCTGTGCCCCGCAGTGTCCCGCTGTGTCCCGCTCTGTCCCACACTGTGTCCCCCACTGAGTCCTCTATGTGTCGCCGCTGTGTCCCGCTGTGTCCTCGCTGTGTCCCCTGCTGTCTCCTGCTTTGTCCCACGCTGTGTCCCCTGCTGTGTCCCGCTGTGTCCCCTCTCTGTCCCCTGCTGTCCCCCGCTGTGTCCCCCGCTGTGTCTCACTGTGTCGCCCGCTTTGTCCCGCTGTGCCCCTGCAGTGTCCCCGCTGTGTCCCACTGTGTCACACTGTGTCCCGTGTTGTCCCGCTTTGTCCCCCGCTGTGTCCTCGCTGGGTCCCCCGCTGTGACCCCGCTGTGTTCCCCGCTCTGTCCCGCTGTGTCTGACTGTGTCCCGCTGTGTCCCCGCTGTGTCCCTCTGTGTCCCGCTGTGTCCCCGCTGTGTGCCCGCTGTGTCCCGCTGTGTAAACCTGCAGTGTCCAGCTGTGTCCTTTTGTGTCACGCTGTTCCCCGCTGTTTCCCCGCTGCGTCCCTGCTGTGTCCCTCTGTGTACACCGCTGTGTCCAGCTTTGCCCCGGCTGTGTCTCGCTGTGTCCCACGCTCTGTCCCACACTGTGTCCCGCAGTGTCCCCCGCTGTGTCCCGCTGTGTCCCCCGCTGTGTCCCACTGTGTCCCCCGCTGAGTCCCCGCTGTGTCACCGCTGTGTCCCGCTGTTTCCTCGCTGTGTCCCCTGCTGTCTCCCTCTCTGCCCCCGCTGTGTCTCACGCTTTGTCCCCGCTGTGTCCCACTGTGTCCCGCTGTGTCCCGCTCTGCCCCCACTGTGTCCCCGCTGTGTCCCTGCTGTGTCCCTGCTGTGTCGCCGCTGTGTCCCGCTGTTTCCCGCTCTGTCCTCGCTGTGTCCCCAGCTGTGTCCCATTGTGTGTCCCGCTGTGTCCCGCTATGTCCCGCTGTGTGTACTGCTGTGTCCCGCTGTGTCCCCCGCTGTGTCCCGCTGTGTCCGACTGTGTCCTGCTCTGTCCCCGCTGTGTCCCGCTGTTTCCTGCTGTGTCCTCGCTGTGTCCCACGCTGTGTTTCGCTGTGTCCCCCGCTGTGTCCCGCTGTGTCCCGCTGTGTCCCCGCTGTGTCCCGCTGTGTCCCCCGCTGTGTCCCGCTGTGTCCCGCTGTGTCCCTGCTGTGACCCTCTCTGTCCCCGCTGTATTGACGCTGTGTCCCGGTGTGTCCCGCTCTGTCCTCGCTGTGTTTCCGGCTGTGTCCCGCTGTGTACCCCTCTGTGTCCCCTGCTGTGTCCTGCTGTGTCCCCTCTCTGTCCCCTGCTGTCGCCCGCTGTGTCCCCCGCTGTGTCTCACTGTGTCGCCCGCTTTGTCCCACTGTGCACCTGCAGTGTCCCCGCTGTGTCCCACTCTGTCACACTGTGTCCCGTGTTGTCCCGTTTTGTCCCCCGCTGTGACCTCGCAGTGATTCCCGCTGTGTCCCGCTGTGTCCTCGCTGTGTTCCCGGCTGTGTCCCGCAGTGTCCCCCATTGTGTCCACCGCTGTGTCCGACTGTGTCCCGCTGTGTCCCCGCTGTGTCCCGCTATGTCCCCGCTGTGTGCCCGCTGTGTCCCGCTGAGTACCCCGCTGTGTCCAGCTGTGTCCTGCTGTGTCACGCTGTTTCCCCGCTGTGTCCCCGCTGTGTCCCTCTGTGTACCCCGCTGTGTCCAGCTTTGTCCCCGCTGTGTCTCGCTGTGTCCCCCACTGTTTCCCCCGCTGTGTCCGGCTGTGTCCCCCGCTTTGTCCCGCTGTGTCCACTGCTGTGTTCCCCGCTGTGTCCCGCTTTATCCCTGGCTGTATCCCGCTGTGTCCTCACTGTGTCCCCCGCTGTATCCCGCTGTGTCCTCGCTGTGTCCCCAGCTGTGTCCCGCTGTGTCCCCCGCTTTGTCCCGCTGTGTCCCACTGTGTCCCCGCTGTGTCCCGCTGTGTCCCGCTGTGTCCCCGGTGTGCCCGCTGTGTCCCGCTGTGTACCCCGCTGTGTCCAGCTATGTCACCGCTGTGTCCCTCTGTGGCCCATCTCTGTCTCCGCTGTCCGCCGCTGTGTCCCCCACTGTGTGCCGCTGTGTCCCGCTATGTCCCCCGCTTCATCCCACTTTGTCCCCCGCTGTGTTCCACTGTTTCCCGCTGTGTCCTCGCTGTGTCCCGTGGTGTCTCATTTTGTCCCCGCTGTGTCCCCAGCTGTGTGCCCGCTGTGTTCCGCTGTGTACCCCGCAGTGTCCAGCTGTGTCACCGCTGTGTCCCGCTGTGGCCCATCTCTGTCTCAGCTGTACCCCGCTGTGTCCCCCGCTGTGTTCCGCTGTGTCCCGCTGTGTCCCCCGCTTTGTCCTGCTGTGTCTCCGCAGTGTCCCCGCTGTGTCCCGCTGTGTCACACTGTGTCCCGTGGTGTCCCACTTTGTCCCCCGCTGTGTCCCCCGCTGTGTCCCCCGCAGAGTCCCCTCTGTTTCGACGCTGTGTCCCGCTGTTTCCCGCTGTGTCCTCGCTGTGTTCCCGCTGTGTCCCGCTGTGTCCCCCGTTGTGTCCACCGCTGTGTCCTCGCTGTGTCCCCCGCTGTGTCCCGCTGTGTCCTCGCTGTGTCCCCCACTGTGTCCCACTGTGTCCCACGCTGTGTCCCGTTGTGTCCGACTGTGTCCCGCTCTGTCTCCACTGTGTCCCGCTGTGTCCCGCTGTGTCCCCCCTGTGTGCCCGCTGTGTCCCGCTGTGTACCCCGCTGTGTCCAGCTGTGTCCTTTTGTGTCACACTCTTTCCCTCTGTGTCCCTGCTGTGTCCCTCTGTGTACCCCGCTGTGTCCAGCTTTTTCCCCGCTGTGTCTCGCTGTGTCCCATGCTCTGTCCCACACTGTGTCCCGCAGTGTCCCCCGCTGTGTCCCGCTGTGTCCCCCGCTGTCTCCCACTTTGTCCCACGCTGTGTCCCGCTCTATCCCGCTGTGTCCTCGCTCTGTCCCCCGCTGTGTCCCGCTGTGTCCCCGCTGTGTCCCAAGCTGTGTCCCGCTGTGTTCCGCTGTGTCCTCGCTGTGTCCCCTGCTGTGTCCCATTGTGTCCCCAGCTGTGTACCCCGCTATGTCCCGCTGTGTGCCCGCTGTATCGACGCTGTGTCCCGCTGGGTCCCGCTGTGTGCCCCACTGTGACCCTCTGTGTAGCCAACTGTGTACCCTGCTGTGTAACGCTGTGTCCCGGCTGTATCAACGGTGTGTCCCGCTGGGTCCCGCTGTGTCCTGCTGTGTCCCGCTGTGTACCCCGCTGTGTCCGCTGCTGTGTCCTGCTGTGTCCCCCGCTGTGTCACCAATGTGTCCCGCTGTGTTCTCGCTGTGTCCCGCTGTGTCTCGCTGTGCCCCCACTCTGTCCCGTTGTGTCCACAGCTGGGTACCACGCTGTGTAACACTGTTTCCCCGCTGTATGGACGCTGTGTCCTGCTGTGTCCCGCTGTGTCCTTGCTGTGTTCCCCTCTGTGTCCCGCTGTGTCCCCAGCTGTGTCACCCGCTGTGTCCCGCTGTGTCCTCGCTGGGTCCCCCACTGTGTCCTGCTGTGTCCCCCGCTGTGTTCCCCACTGTGTCCCCCTATGTCCCCCGCTGTGTCCTGCTGTGTCCTCGCTGGGTCTCCCGCTGGGTCCCAATGTGTCCCCCACTGTGTCCCGCTGTGTCCCGCTGTGTCCTCACTGTGTCCCTCGCTGTGTCCCGTTGTGTTCCTAGCTGTGTACCCCGTTGTGTCCCGCTGTATCGACTCTGTGTCCCACTGGGTCCCGCTGTTTCCTTCCCGCTGTGTCCCGCTGTGTACCCCGCAGTGTCCAGCTGTGTCACCGCTGTGTCCCGCTGTGGCCCATCTCTGTCTCAGCTGTACCCCGCTGTGTCCCCCGCTGTGTTCCGCTGTGTCCCGCTGTGTCCCCCGCTTTGTCCTGCTGTGTCTCCGCAGTGTCCCCGCTGTGTCCCGCTGTGTCACACTGTGTCCCG
>NW_012292580.1:0-2042 GCF_000151885.1 Dipodomys ordii | reverse complement strand
GTACGCGCCGGAACCCGCACACGTAGTCTGCCAGAGTATGAGGCATGAGTTGCCATCCAACACCACTTACCGCCGGTTCATGACACTCCGGAGATTTCGGGGAGCACTCTCCCCGGCTGAGGTGAGCGGCGTACGTTTAGATACCATGCGCAGAGTGAGCCCAGGCTAACTTGGTGGAACAACTTTGGTCCCGGGAGCCGGCGCAGGGGGCCCGGGGCACTGCGCATGCGGAGCTCCAAATTCAAACAGCTGTTTGCAGAAGCCGCTGAGCGGGCAGACCCGGAGCGGCGGCCGGGGCCGGGACCGGGGCCGGCGGCGCGGGTGGAAGCGGCCGCTCGGGAGCCATGGTGGACCGGGGCCCTCTGCTCACCTCGGCCATCATCTTCTACCTGGCCATCGGGGCGGCGATCTTCGAGGTGCTGGAGGAGCCGCACTGGAAGGAGGCCAAGAAGACGTAATACACGGAGAGGGTGCGTCTGCTCAAGGAGTTCCCGTGCCTAGGCCAGGAGGGCCTGGACAAGATCCTGAGGGTGAGCCCCCTGCGCCCCGCGGGCACCGTCCGCACCCCACGGGCACCGTCCGCGCCCCCGGGCACCGTCCGCGCCCCCACGGCACCGTCCGCGCCCCCCGGGCACCGTCCGCGCCCCCGGGCACCGTCCGCGCCCCACGGGCAGCGCCTGCGTCCCGCGGGCACCGTCCGCGCCCCACGGGCACCGTCCGCGCCTCACGGGCACCGTCCGCGCCCCCACGGCACCGTCCGCGCCCCCCGGGCACCGTCCGCGCCCCACGGGCACCGCCTGCGTCCCGCGGGCACCGTCCGCACCCCATGGGCACCGTCCGCACCCCATGGGCACCGTCCGCGCCCCGCGGGCACCGTCCGCACCCCCATGGGCACCTTCCGCACCCCCGCGGGCACCGTCCGCACCCCCTCGGGCACCGTCCGCACCCCCGCGGGCACCGTCCGCACCCCGCGGGCACCTGGAGCTGTCGGGGCGTAGCAGTTTCTGGTGCCCCTCGGTTCCCCCGAGAGGTCCTGGGTGACCGGCGGGCGAGGATGTCCCATCCTGAGTCGGGAGCCAGGGCCTGTGGCTTGCGTGGGGCGGCGGGGGGACGGGCGAGGGACGGGGCAGGAAACGGTCTCCAGGAGTGCAGGCTCGTCCTAGCCTGTCCGGAGAGAGCTGGGGGTTGAGTCCCGGGTGGGCCGGGCCCGCGGGGGCCCGGGGTGGGTGTGTAGGTGCCTCCCCGCCTCGGAGGGAGGCTGCGGGCGGATAAAGGCGTTTATCTTTTCCTTGGAGTCGCTCCCGGAGTCCGGGAGCCGAGCCGGGTGCCACCCCTCGCGCCTCCACCTCCCGCTCCGGGGCCCTGGCCGCGCCCGCCCGGCTTTTCGGGTGGACGGGAGCCCCGCGGAGCTGCGGGAGGGGGGGCGGGACGGACCGCCGCACCCCCGTCCGCACCGGGGCGCGGGGAGGATCCGCGCGCGCCCGCGGCGCCCCCAGCGGGGCCGGGGTCTCCGCCCGCCTGGCCCGCGCGGGAGGAGCCGGGGACGCTCCCGGCTTCCGGGAAAGCTTATCTGGCCGAGACATCCCTGAAGGGGTTGGAGAGAAACTTCGTGAAAGCCCAGGGTTGCTCAAACGGACACCAGGCCGGGAGTCCCCCTTCGGGGGAAGACAGAGGAAGAGAAAATGAGGGTGTGGGTGGGGAGGGGCGCTGCCCCGGGAGTTGGCGCCTAGCGCCTCTTATCTGGTGTGCACCCCGGGGATGGCGGTGACCCCCCTCCCCCAAACTAGCTAGGATCGTGTGTGGGGGGGAGGGGGGGTACAGATCCCTTTGCAGATAGTTACTAGCCCTCCTTTTCCAGCCTCCAGTAATTCCATCTGCGAAAATGGGGACAAACCCATCCTCTTTCCTGCCTCCAAACTCTGTTGTAAGGTTGAAAGGATCCAGAAAACATGGAAGGTCTTGCTAAATGGTAGGATGTCCCGGTCAGATGGGCATCTGAGGGACCTTCCGCTAGCTATTTTGGGGCCTGAGGAGAATTAGAA
>NW_012292579.1:0-3457 GCF_000151885.1 Dipodomys ordii | reverse complement strand
TCCCCAGCTGTGTCCCCCACTATTTCCCCACTTTTGACCCGCTGTGTCCATGCTGTGTCCCGCTGTGTCCCACTGTGTCCTCGCTGTGTCCCCGCTGTGTCCTGCTGTCTCTCGCTGTGTACCCGCTGTGTCCCGCTGTCTCCTGCTGTGTCCCGCTGTGTCCTGCTGTGTCCGCCTCTGTGTCCCCTGCTGTGTCCCGCTGTGTCCCCGCTGTGTCCCCGCTGGGTCCCGCTGGTTCCCGCTGTGTCCCCGCTTTGTCCCCGCTGTGTTCCGCTGTGTCCCTGGTGTGTCCTGGCTGTGTAACCTCTATGTCCCTCTGTGTCCCCGCTGTGTCCCACTGTGTCCCGCAGTGTCACCCTATGTCCCCGCTGTGTCCTCGCTGTGTCCTTCTGTATCCCGCTGAGTCCTCCGCTGTGTCCCCCACTGTTTCCCCGCTGTAGCCCGCTGTGTCCCTGCTTTTTCCCCGCTGTGTCCCGCTGTTTCCCGCTTTGTCCCGCTGTGTCCCCCATGTCCCACGCTGTGTCCCATTGTGTCCCCGCTGTTCTCGGCTTTGTCCCCCGCTGTGTCCCGCTGGGTCCCCGCTGTGTCCCCGCTGTGTCCCGCTGTGTTCCCATGTGTCACGCTGTGTCCTCGCTGTGTGTCCTTCTGTGTCCCGCTGTGTCTTCGCTGTGTCCCCCACTGTGTCTCCCACTGTGTCCCGCTGTGTCCCGCTGCGTCCCGCTGTGTCCCCGCTGTGTTCCCGGCTGTGTCCCTCTGTGTCCTGCTGTGTTCCACTGTGTCCCGCTGTGTGCCTACTGTCCCCTGTGTGTCCCCGCTGTGTCCCCTGCTGTGTCCCGCTGTGTCCCCGGGTGTGTCCCCAGCTGTGTCCTGCTCTTTCCCGCTGTGTACCGCTGTGTCCTTGCTGTGTCCCCATTTGTGTCCCGCTGTGTCCTCGCTGGGTCACCCGCTGTGTCCCGCTGTGTCCCCATGTGTCACGCTGTGTCCTCTCTGTGTATCCCTCTGTGTCCCGCTGTGTCCTCGCTTTGTCCCCCACTGTGTCCCCGCTGTGACCCGCTGTGTCCCGCTTTGCCCCGCTGTGTCCCCGATGTCCCTCGCTGTGTCCCGTTGTGTCCCCGCTGTCCGCATGTGTGGCCCCGCTGTCCCCTGCTGTGTCCCCCACTGGGTCCCGCTGTGTCCCCGCTGTGTCCGCGCTGTGTCCCACTGTGTCCCTGGTGTTTCCTCGTTGTGTAACTGCTATGTCCCTCTGTTTCCCCGCTGTGTTCCACTGTGTTCCGCAGTGTCCCCCTATGTCCCCGCTGTGTCCTCGCTGTATACCCCGATCTGTCCCACTGTGTCCCCCACTGTGTCCCCGCTGTGTCCCCGCTGTGTCCTCCTGTGTTCTGCTGTGTCCTTGCTGTGACCCCCTCCGTGTCCCGGTGTGTTCCCCGCTGTGTCCTGCTGTTTCCCGCTGTTTCCCGCTGTGTCCTGCTTTGTCGGCCTCTGTGTCCACCGCTGTGTCCCGCTGTGTCCCCACTGTGTCCCGCTGTGTCCCGCTGTGTCACCGGCTGAGTTCCCCACTGTATCACCCACTGAGTTCCCGCTGTGTGCTGCTGTGTCCTGCTGTGTCCTCGCTGTGTTCCACTGTGTACCCCGCTGTGTCCCACTGTGTCACCCGCTGTGTCAGCCACTGTGTCCCCCGCTTTGTTCCGCTGTCCGCCTCTGTGTCCCCGCTGTCCCCCGCTGTGTCCCCTGCTGTGTCCCGATGTGTCCCCCGCTGTGTGCCGCTGTGTCCCCGCTGTGTCCCAGCTGTGTCCCGCTGAGTCCCCGTTGTTCCCCGCTATGTCCCGCTGTGTCTCCGCTGTGTCCCTGCTGTGTTCCACTCTCTCCCGCTGTGTGCGGCTCTGTGTCCACGGCTGTGTCCCCCTTTGTGTCCCGCTGTGTGCCCCTCTGTGTCCCTGCTGTGTCCCTTTGTGTCCCGCTGTGTCCCGCTGTGTACCATGCAGTGTCCTGCTGTGTCCCCCGATGTGTCCCGCTGTGTCCCGCTGCGTCCCCGCTGTGTCCCCCGCTGTGTCCTGCTGTGTCCCCGGCTGTGTCCCCCGCTGTGTCCCGCTCTTTCCCACTGTGTCCCGCTGTGTCCTTTCTGTGTCCCCATTTGTGTCCCGCTCTGTCCTCTCTGTGTCCCCCGCTGTGTCCCGCTGTGTCCCCATGTGTCACGCTGTGTCCTCGCTGTGTATCCCTCTGTGTCCCGCTGTGTCCTCTCTGTGTCCCCCACTGTGTCCCTGCTGTTGACCCGCTGTGTCCCAGCTGTGTCCCCCGATGTGTCCCACTGTGTCCATGCTGTGTCCTGCTCTGTCCCCCGCTGTGTCCTCGCTGTGTCCCCCGCTGTGCCCCGCTGTGTCTCTGCTGTGTCCCCTCTGGGTCCCGCTGTGTCTCGCTGTGTCCCCGCTGTGTGCCCGCTGTGTCCTGCTGTGTCTCTGGTGTGTCCTAGCTGTGTAACTGCTATGTCCCTCTGTGTCCCCGCTGTGTTCCACTGTGTCCCGCAGTGTCCCCCTATGTCCCCGCTGTGTCCTCGCTGTGTCCCCCGCTGTGTCCCACAGTGTCCCCCGCTGTGTCCCCGCTTTGTCCCCGCTGTGTCCTCCTGTGTCACGCTGTGTTCTTGCTGTGACCTCCGCTGTGTCCCGGTGTGTCCCCCGCTGTGTACTGCTGTTTCCCACTGTGTCCTGCTGTGTCCCCGCTGTGTCCCGCTGTGTCCCGCTGTGTCCTCTCTGTGTTCCACTGTGTCCCTTTCTGTGTCCCGCTGTGTCCCACGCTGTGTCCCCCACTGTGTCCCGCTGTGTCCCGCTGTGTCCCCGCTGTGTTCCGCTGTGTCCCTGGTGTGTCCTGGCTGTGTAACCTCTATGTCCCTCTGAGTCCCCGCTGTGTCCCCGCTGCGTTCCGCTGTGTCCCTGGTATGTCCTGGCTGTGTAACCTCTATGTCCCTCTGTGTCCCCGCTGTGTCCCACTGTGTCCCGCAGTGTCACCCTATCTCCCCGCTGTGTCCTCGCTGTGTCCTTCTGTATCCCGCTGTGTCCTCCGCTGTGTCCCCCACTGTTTCCCCGCTGTGACCCGCTGTGTCCCTGCTTTGTCCCCGCTGTGTCCCGCTGTGTCCCGCTTTGTCCCATGTGTCCTCGATATCCCCCGCTGTGTCCCGTTGTGTCCCCGCTGTCCGCATGTGTGTCCCCGCTGTCCCCCGCTGTGTCCCCCGCTGGGTCCCGCTGGGTCCCCGCTGTGTCCCCGCTGTGTCCCGCTGTGTCCCCATGTGTCACGCTGTGTCCTCGCTGTGTGTCCTTCTGTGTCCCGCTGTGTCTTCGCTGCGTCCCCGACTGTGTCCCCCTCTTTCCCGCTGTGTCCCGCTGTGTCCTTGCTGTGTCCCCATTTGTGTCCCGCTGTGTCACCCGCTGATTCCCCCCTGTGTCCCGCTGTGTCCCGCTGCGTCTGA
>NW_012292578.1:0-2128 GCF_000151885.1 Dipodomys ordii | reverse complement strand
TGCTCTGTCCCCCGCTGTGTCCCGCTGTGTACATGCTGTATCCCCGATGTGTCCCACCGTGTCCCGCTGTGTGCCCCCTTTGTTCCCCTCTGTGTCCAGCTGTGTCCCCTGCTGTGTCCCCACTGTGGCCCGCTGTGTCCCCGCTGTGTAACAATGTGTCCCCCTATGTGTCCTGCTGTGTCCCCCGTTGTGTCCCTGCTGTGTCCCTTTGTGTCCCGCTGTGTACCCCGCAGTGTCCTGCTGTGTCGCCCGATGTGTCCCGCTTTGTCCCCCGCTGTGTCCTCGCTGTGTCCCGCTATGTCCCGCTGTGTCCCCCGCTGTGTCCCTCTGTGTCCCGTTGTGTTCTCGCTGTGTCCCGCTCTGTTCCGCTGTGTCCCGCTGTGTCCTGCTGTGTCCGCCTCTGTGTCCCCCGCTTTGTCCCCCTATGTCCCCGCTTTTTCCCCGCTGTGTCACTGCTGGGTCACGGTGTGTCCCGGCTGTGTCCCCGCTGTGTCTCCCTGCTGTCCCCCGCTGTGTCCCCACTGTGTTCCGCTGTGTCCCCGCTGTGTCGCCGCTGTATCTCCCTACTGTCCCACACTGTGTCCCCTCTGTGTCCCGCTGTGTCCCGCTATGTCCTCACTGTATCCCCGCTGTTTCCCCTGTGTCCTGCTGTGTCCGGCTGAGTCCTGCTGTGTCCTCGATGTATCCCCCGCTGTTTACCACGCTGTCAACCGCTGTGTCCCCAGCTGTGTCCGGTTGTGTCCCGCTGTGTTCCAGTGTCCCCCGTTGTGTCCCGCTGTGTACTTTGCTGTGTCCCCCGCTGAGTCCCGCTGTGTCCGCTGCTGTTTACCGCTGTGTCCCCCACTGTGTCCCCCGCTGTGTCCCCGCTGTTTCCCGCTGTGTCCCTGGTGTGTCCTCGCTGTGTAACTGCTATGTCCCTCTGTGTCCCCGCTGTGTCCCACTGTGTCCCGCAGAGTCCCCCTATGTCCCCTCTGTGTCCTCGCTGTATCCCCTGCTGTGTCCCACTGTGTCCCCTGCTGTGTCCCCGCTGTGTCCCCGCTGTGTCCTAGCTGTGTCCCGCTGTGGCCCCGTTGTTCCCCGGTTTGTCACCACTGTCCCCCGCTGTGTCCCTCGCTGAGTACCTCTGTGTCCTGCTCTGTCCTCGCTTTGTCCCTGCTATGTCCCGCTGTGTCCCTGCTGTGTCCGTGCTATGTTCCACTCTCTCCCGCTGTGTGCAGCTCTGTGTCCTCCGCTGTGTCCCCCACTGTGTCCCGCTGTGTCCCGGTGTGTCCCGTTTGTCCCCCGCTGTGTCCCGCTGTTTCCCACTGTGCCCCTGCTGTGTCCCCTCTGTGACCCGCTGTGTACCCTGCAGTGTCCTGCTGTGTCCCCCGATGTGTCCCGCTGTGTCCACACTGTGTCCCGCTGTGTCCCCGCTGTGTCCCCTGCTGTGTCCCGCTGTGTCCCCGGCTGTGTCCCCTGCTGTGTCCCTCTCTTTCCCGCTGTGTCCCACTGTGTCCTGGCTGTGTCCCCATTTGTGTCCCGCTGTGTCCTCGCTGGGTCCCCCGCTGTGTCCCGCTGTGGCCCCATGTGTCACGTTGTGTCCTCGCTGGGTCCCCCGCTGGGTCCCCGCTCTGTCCCCGCTGTCCGCCAGTGTGTGACCGCTGTCCCCCGTTGAATCCCACGCTGTGTCCCACTGTGTCCTCGCTGTGTCTACCTGTGTCCCTGCTGTGTCTCCGCTGTGTCCCGCTGTGTCCCTGGTGTGTCCTCGCTGTGTAAGCGCTGAGTCCCTCTGTGTCCCCGCTGTGTTCCGCTGTGTCGCTGCTGTGTCCCCGCTGTGTCCCCGCTGTGTCCTCCTGTGTCCCGCTGTGTCCTCGCTGTGTCCTTCTGTACCCCGCTGTGTCCCCCGTTGTGTCCCCCACTATTTCCCCGCTGTGACCCGCTTTCTCCATGCTGTGTCCCCCGATGTGTCCCGCTGTGTCTCGCTGTGTGTCCTGCTGTGTTCCCCGCTGTGTCCTGCTGTGTCCTTCTGTGTCCCGCTGTGTCCCGCTGTGTGCCTGCTATCCCCCGTTGTGTCCCCCGCTGTGTCTCGCTGTGTCCTGCTGTGTCCCCGCTGTGGCCCGCTGTGTCCCCGCTGTGTCCTGATGTGTAC
>NW_012292577.1:0-2652 GCF_000151885.1 Dipodomys ordii | reverse complement strand
GTCCCGCTGTGCCCCCGCTGTGTCCCGCTGTGTCCTCGCTGTGTCCCCGCAGGGTCACCGCTGTTTCCCGCTGTGTCCCGCTGTGTTCGGTGGTGTCCCGCTATGTCCCTCGCTGTGTCCCCCGTTGAGTCCCCGCTGTGTCCCCGCTGTGTCCGCCGCTGTGTCCTCGCTGTGTGCCCCGCTGTCTCCTGCTCTGTCCCCCGCTTTGTCCCGCTGTGTCTACTGCTGTGTCCCTGCTGTGTCCCGCTGTGTCCCACTGTGTCCCGCTGTGTCCTCGCTGTGTCCCATGCTCTGTTCCGCTGTGTCCTCACTGTGTCCCCCGATGTGTCCCACTGTGTCCCGCTGTGTATGCTGTTGTGTCCTGCTATGTTCCCGCAGTGTCCCCGATGTGTCCCCACTGTGTCCCGCTGTGTACCCCGCTGTGTCCAGCTGTGTTCCCGCTGTGTCTCGCTGTGTCCCCTACTGTGTCCCGCTGTGTCCCCAGCTGTGTTCCTGCTGTGTCCCCCGCGTTGACCTCGATGTGTCCCTCTGTTTCCCTCTGTTTCCCCCGCTGTGTCCCGTTGTGTCCCCCGCTGTGTACCCAGCTATGTCCCGCTGTGTACCACGCTGTGTCCCGCTGTGTCCCCCGCTGTGTCCCCTGCAGTGTCCAGCTCTGTCCTCGCTGTGTCCCCGATGTGTCCCCGCTGTGTCCCGCTGTGTACCCCGCTGTGTCCAGCTCTGTTCCTGCTGTGTCCCGCTGTGTCCCCCACTGTGTCCCAATGTGTCCCCAGCTGTGTACCTCGCTGTGTCCCGCTGTGTCCCAGCTGTACCGACGCTGTGTCCCGCTATGTCCTCGCTGTGTTTCCCGCTGTGTCCCCCGCTGTGTTTCCCGCTGTGTCCCGCTGTGTCCCCCACTGTGTCCCGCTGTGTTCCGCTTTGTCCCCTGCTGTGTCCCTGCTGTGTCCCCACTGTGTCCAGCTGTGTCCCGCTGTGTCCAGCTGTGTCCCGCTGTGTCCCCCGCTGAGTCCCACTCTGTCCCCGCTGTGTCCTTGCTGTGTCACCTGCTGTGTCCCGCATTGTCCCCCCTGTGTCTGCCGCTGTGTCCCGCTGTATTCCCCGCTGTGTCCCCGCTGTGTCCTTGCTGTGTCACCTGCTGTGTCCCGCATTGTCCCCCCTGTGTCTGCCGCTGTGTCCCGCTGTATTCCCCGCTGTGTCCCGCTGTGTCCTCAGCTGTGTTCCTGCTGTGTCCCCCGCGTTGACCTCGATGTGTCCCTCTGTTTCCCTCTGTGTCCCCCGCTGTGTCCCGTTGTGTCCCCCGCTGTGTACCCAGCTGTGTCCCGCTGTGTACCACGCTGTGTCCCGCTGTGTCCCACGCTGTGTCCCCCGCAGTGTCCAGCTGGGTCCCCGCTGTGTCCCGCTGTGTCCCCTGCTGTGTCCCCGCTGTGTCCAGCTGTGTCCCGCTGTGTCCCCCGCTGAGTGCCACTGTGTCCCCACTGTGTCCCCACTGTACCGACGCTGTGTCCTGCTGTGTCCTCGCTGTGTTCCCCCTGTGTCCCGCTGTGTCTCCCACTGTGTCCCCCGCTCTGTCCCGCTGTGTCCCCACTGTGTCCTGCTGTGTTCCTCTTTGTCCTCCACTGTGTCCTGCTGTGTCCCCGCTGTGTCCACGCAGTGTCACCGCTGTGTCCAGCTCTGTACTGCTCTGTCCCGTGGTGGCCCGCTGTGTCCAGCTATGTCCCCCCTGTGTCCCGTTGTGTCCCCAGCTCTGTACCTCGCTGTGTCCTGCTTTGTCCCCGCTGTACCGATGCTGTGTCCCGCTGTGTCCTCACTGTGTTCCCCGCTGTGTCCCACTGTGTCCCCCGCTGTGTCCCCCGCTCTGTCCCGCTGTGTCCCCCACTGTGTCCCGCTGTGTTCTGCTTTGTCCCTCACTGTGTCCCGCTGTGTTCTGCTTTTTCCCCCGCTGTGTCCCTGCTGTGTCCCCGCTGTGTCCAGCTATGTCCCGCTGTTTCCTGCTGTGTCACGCTCTGTCCCCCGCTGAATCCCGCTGTGTCCTCGCTGTGTCGCCCGCTGTGTCCTGCTATGTCCTCGCTGTGTCCTCTCCTGTGTCCCGCTGTGTCCCCCGCTGTGTCCTGCTGTGTCTCCGCAGGGTCACCGCTGTTTCCCGATGTGTCCCGCTGTGTTCCGTGGTGTGCCGCTATGTCCCCCACTGTGTCCCTTTGTGTCCCCAGCTGTGTAACCCGCTGTGTAACGCTGTGTCCCCGCTGTATCGATGGTGTGTTCTGCTGGGTCCCGATGGGTCCTCGCTGTGTTCCCTGTTGTGTCCCACTGTGTCCCCCGCTGTGTCCCCCGGTGTGTCCTGCTGTGCCCCCCGCTGTGTCCCGTTGTGTTCGGCTGTGTCCCCCGCTGTGCGCCTGCTGTGTCCCCGCTGTGACACGCTGTGTCCCGCTGTGTCACCGCTGTGTCCCGCTGTGTCCTCGCTGTGTCCTCGCAAGGTCACCGCTGTTTTCCCGCTGTGTCCCGCTGTGTTCTGTGGTGTCCCGCTATGTCCCTCGCTGTGTCCCCCGTTGAGTCCCCGCTGTGTCCCAGCTGTATTTCCCGCTGTGTTCTCGCTGTGTGCCCCGATGTCTCCCGCTCTGTCCCCGCTTTGTCCCGCTGTGTCTACTGCTGTGTCCCTGC
>NW_012292576.1:0-3557 GCF_000151885.1 Dipodomys ordii | reverse complement strand
GTACACAGCTATGTCTCGCTGTGTACACGCTGTGTCCCGCTTTGTCCCGTGCTGTGTCCCCCGCAGTGTCCAGCTGTATCCCCGCTGTGTCCCCGCTGTGTCCTGCTCTGTACCCGGCTTTGTCCAGCTGTGTTCCCGCTGTGTCCCGCTGTGTCCCCCACTGTGTCCCAATGTGTCCCCAGCTGTGTACCTCGCTGTGTCCCGCTGTGTCCCAGCTGTACCGACGCTGTGTTCCGCTGTGTCCTCGCTGTGTTTCCACTGTGTCCCCCGCTGTGTTTCCCGCTGTGTCCCGATGTGTCCCCACTGTGTCCTGCTTTGTTCCGCTTTGTCCTCCACTGTATCCTGCTGTGTTCTGCTTTGTCCCCCGCTGTGTCCCTGCAGTGTCCCCGCTGTGTCCACCTGTGTCCCGCTGTGTCCTGCTGTGTCACGCTGTCCCCCGCTGAGTTCGCTGTGTCCTCGCTGTGTCCCCTGCTGTGTCCCGCTGTGTCCCTCTGTGTTCCGGGGTGTCCCGCTTTGTCCCCCGCTGTGTCCCCCAGTGAGTCCTCACTGTGTCCTTGCTGTGTCCCGCTGTGTCCTCCCTGTGTCCCCCGCTGTATCCCGCTGTGTCCCTCGCTGTGTCCCGCTGTGTCTTCGCTGTGTTCCCCGCTGTGTCCCACTGTGTACCCCTCTGTGTCCCCCTCTGTGTCCCACTGTGTCCCCCGCTGTGTCCCCACTGTGTCACGGTGTGTACCCTGCTGTGTCCAGCTGTGTCCCCGCTCTGTCCCGCTGTGTCCACCACTGTGTCCCGCTGTCTCCCCTGCTGTGTCCCGCTGTTTCCCCCGCTTTCTCCCGCTGTGTCCCCTGCTGTGTCTCATGCTTTGTGCCCGCTGTGTCCCACTGTGTCCCGCTGTGTCCCCCACTTTCTTCCGCTGTGTCCCCCGCTGTGTCTCATGCTTTGTGCCCACTGTGTCCCACTGTGTCCCGCTATGTCCCGCTGTGTCCCCCACTGTGTCCCTTTGTGTCCCCAGCTGTGTCACTCGCTGTGTAACGCTGTGTCCCCGCTGTATCGACCCTGTGTCCCACGCTGTGTCCCGCTGTGACCATTGCTGTGTCCCCGCTGTGTCCGGCTGTGTCCCCGATGTGTCCGGCTGTGTCCCTGCAGTTTCCCCGCTGTGTCCCGCTGTATCAACCTCTGTGTCCAGCTGTGTCCCCGCTCTGTCCCGCTGTGTCCTCACTGTGTCCCCTGTTGTGTCCCGCTGTGTCCCCCGCTGTTTCCGACTGTGTCACGCTGTGTCCCGCTCTGTCCCCGATGTGTCCTGCTGTGTCCCGCTGTATTCCCCGCTGTGTCCCGCTGTGTCCCCGGCTGTGTTCCTGCTGTGTCCCCCGCGTTGACCTCGATGTGTCCCTCTGTTTCCTTCTGTTTCCCCCGCTGTGTCCCGTTGTGTCCCCCGCTGTGTACCCAGCTATGTCCCACTGTGTACCACGCTGTGTCCCGCTGTGTCCCCCGCAGTGTCCAGCTCTGTCCCCGCTGTGTCCCCGATGTGTCCCCGCTCTGTCCCGCTGTGTACCCCGCAGTGTCCAGCTGTGTTCCCGCTGTGTCCCGCTGTGTCCCCCACTGTGTCCCAATGTGTCCCCAGGTGTGTACCTCGCTGTGTCCCGCTGTGTCCCAGCTGTACCGACGCTGTGTCCCGCTGTGTCCTCGCTGTGTTTCCCGCTGTGTCCCGCTGTGTCCCCCACTGTGTCCCACTGTGTTCCGCTTTGTCCACTGCTGTGTCCCTGCTGTGTCCCCACTGTGTCCAGCTGTGTCCCGCTGTGTCCCGCTGTGTCCCGCTGTGTCCCCCGCTGAGTCCCGCTGTGTCCCCGCTGTGTCCCGCTGTGTCCTTGCTGTGTCACCTGCTGTGTCCTGCATTGTCCCCCCTGTGTCTACCGCTGTGTCCCGCTGTATTCCCCACTGTGTCCCGTTGTGTCCCCAGCTGTGTTCCTGCTGTGTCCCCTGCGTTGACCTCGATGTGTCCCTCTGTTTCCCTCTGTGTCCCCCGCTGTGTCCCGTTATGTCCCCCGCTGTGTCCCCAGCTGTGTCCCGCTGTGTACATGCTGTGTCCCACTTTGTCCCCCGCTGTGTCCCCCGCAGTGTCCAGCTGTATCCCCGCTGTGTCCCGCTGTGTCCCCTGCTGTGTCCCCGCTGTGTCCAGCTGTGTCCCGCTGTGTCCCCCGCTGAGTCCCGCTGTGTCCCCACTGTGTCCCCACTGTACCGACGCTGTGTCCCGCTGTGTCCTTGCTGTGTTGCCCGCTGTGTCCCGCTGTATCCCCCTCTCTATCCCCTGCTGTGTCCCGCTGTGTTTCAGGCTCTGTTCCTCTGTATCCTTGCTGTGTCCCCTGATGTGTCCCTTTGTGTCCCCAGCTGTGTAATCCGCTGTGTCCCGCTGTGTCTCTGCTGTAACGACGCTGTTTCCAGCTTTGTCCTGCTGTGTCCTCGCTGTGTCCACCGCTGTCTCCCGCTGTGTCCCCCGCTCTGTCCCACTGTGTCCCCCACTGTGTCCCGCTGTGTTCCGCTTTGTCCCCCACTGTGACCGCTGTGTTCCGCTTTGTCCCCCGCTGTGTCCCTGCTGTGTCCCGCTGTGTTCCGCTGTGTCCCGCTGTGTCCTTGCTGTGTCCCACGCTGTGTTCAGCTGTGTCCTCGCTGTGTCCACCGGTGTGTCCCTTTGTGTCCCCAGCTGTGTAACCCACTGTGTCCCGCTGTGTCCCCGCTGTGTCCTCGCTGTGTTCACCACTGTGTCCCACTGTGTACTCCTCTGTGTCCCCCTCTGTGTCCCAGTGTGTCCCCCACTGTGTCCCGCTGTGTCCCTCTGTGTCCCGCTGTGTATTGCTGTGTCCCCCGCTGAGTCCCGCTGTGTCCCTGCTCTGTCCCCCCTGTGTCCCCCGCGTTGTCCTTGCTGTGTCCCTCTGTTTCCCTCTGTGTCCCCCGCTGAGTCCCGTTGTGTCCCCCGTTGTGTACCCCGCTGTGTCCCGCTGTGTACCACGCTGTGACCCGCTGTGTCCCACTGTGTCCTCGCTGTGTCCCCCGCTGTCTCCCGCTCTGTCCCCAGCTGTTTCTCACGATTTGTCCCTCCTGTGTCCCACTGTGTCCTGCTGTGTCCCGCTGTGTCCCCCTCTGTGTCCCTTTGTGTCCCAAGCTGTGTACCCCGCTGTGTCCCGCTGTGTCCCCATTGTATCGACGCTGTGTCCCGATGGGTTCCGCTGTGTCCTCGCTGTGTTCCCCGTTGTGTCCCACTGTGTAACCCTCTGTGTCCCCCTCTGTGTCCTCGCTGTGTCCCCTGCTGTGTCCGGTTGTGTCCCTAGTTGTGTACCCCGCTGTGTCCCGCTGTGTCCCCACTGTATCGACGCTGTGTCCCGCTGGGTCCCGCAGTGTCCTCGCTATGTTCCTCGCTGTGTCCCTCTGTGTACCCCCTCTGTGTCCCCCCGCTGAGTCCTGCTGTGTCCCCGCTGTGTCCCCCTTGTGTCCCCTGCTGTGTCCCGCTTGTGTTCCCGCTGTGTCCACCGCTGTGTCCCCCGCTGTGTCCCCCTCTGTGTCCCCCGCT
>NW_012292575.1:0-1341 GCF_000151885.1 Dipodomys ordii | reverse complement strand
ACTGTGACTCACGCTTTGTCACACTGTGTCCCACTGTGTCCCGCTGGGTCCAGCTGTGTCCTCGCTGTGTTCCCCGTTGTGTCCCGCTGTGTCCCCCGCTGTGTCTGCTGTGTCCCCCCCTGTGTCCCTATGTGTCCCCAGCTGTGTACCTCGCTGTGTCCCGCTGTGTCCCAGCTGTACCGATGCTATGTCCCGCTGTGTCCTTGCTGTGTTTCCCGCTGTGTCCCTGCTATGTCCCGCTGTGTCCTTGCTGTGTCACCTCCTGTGTCCCTCTTTGTCCTCCCTGTGTACGCCTCTGTGTCCCGCTGTATTACCCACTGTATCCCGCTGTGTCCCCAGCTGTGTTCCTGCTGTGTCCACCGCGTTGTCCTCGCTATGTCCCTCTGTTTCCCTCTGTATACCCCGCTGTGTCCCGTTGTGCCCCCGCTGTGTACCCCACTGTGTCCCGCTGTGTACCACGCTGTGTCCCGCTGTGTCCCCCGCTGTGTCCCTCTGTGTCCCCCGCAGTATCCAGCTGTGTCCTCGCTGTGTCCCGCTGTGTCCCCTGCTGTGTCCCCCGCTGTGTCCCGCTGTGTCCCACGCTGTGTCCCGCTGTGACCATTGCTGTGTCCCCGCTGTGTCCGGCTCTGTCCCCGATGTGTCCGGCTGTGTCCCTGCAATTTCCCCGCTGTGTCCCGCTGTGTACCCCTGTGTGTCCAGCTGTGTCCCCGCTCTATCCCGCTCTGTCCTCACTGTGTCCCCTGTTGTGTCCCGCTGTGTCCCCCGCTGTTTCCGACTTTGTCACGCTGTGTCCCGCTCTGTCCCCGATATGTCGCACTGTGTCCCGATGTGTCCCCTGCTGTGTCCCGCTGTGTCCCCCGCTGTCTCCCGCTCTGTCCCCCGCTGTGTCTCAAGCTTTGTCCCTGCTGTGTCCCGCTGTGTCCTCCCTGTGTCCTCGCTGTGTCCCCGATGTGTCCCCGCTGTGTCCCGCTGTGTACCCCACTGTGTCCAGCTGTGTTCCCGCTGTGTCCCGCTGTGTCCCCCACTGTGTCCCAATGTGTCCCCAGCTGTGTACCTCGCTGTGTTTCCGGCTGTGTCCCCCGCTGTGTTTCCCGCTGTGTCCCGCTGTGTCTCCCACTGTGTCCCGCTGTGTTTCGCTTTGTCCCCTGCTGTGTCCCTGCTGTGTCCCCACTGTGTCCAGCTGTGTCCTGCTGTGTCCCGCTGTGTCCCGCTGTGTCCCCCGCTGAGTCCCGCTGTGTCCCTGCTTTGTCCAGCTGTGTCCTTGCTGTGTCACCTGCTGTGTCCCGCATTGTCCCCCCTGTGTCTGCCGCTGTGTCCCGCTGTATTCCCCGCTGTGTCCCG
>NW_012292574.1:0-1981 GCF_000151885.1 Dipodomys ordii | reverse complement strand
GTGGGACACAGCGCGACACAGCGGGGAAACAGCAGGGAGGACACAGCGAGACACAGCGGAGACACAGCGGGGACTCACTGGGGGACACAGCGGCAGACAAACCGGGGCACCACTGGACACAGCGGGACACAGTCATATACAAGGGTGAGACAGAGCGGGAACATAGCAGGACACAGCAGGGTACACAGCGGGACACAGCGGGGGACACAGCGGGGACACAGCAGAACACAGCGGGGGACACAGCAAGGACATAGCGTGAAACAGCGGGACCCAGCATGGGACACAGCGGGGTACACAGAGGGACACAGCGGGGACACAGCGGGGACACAGCAGTACACAGCGTGTTCCAGCAGGGACACAGCGGGACACAGCGGGGGACACAGTGAGGACACAGCGGGACACAGCGGGGGACACAGCGAGGACACAGCGGGACACAGCGGGGAACACAGCGGGACACAGCAGGGGACACAGGGAGGACACAGCGGGGACTCACCGGGGGACACAGAGGGGGACAAAGCGGGACACCATGGGACACAGCGGGACACAGCGGTACACAGCGGGGACACTGCGGGAACATAGCGGGACACTGCAGGGTACACAGTAGGACACATAGGGACACAGCAGGGGACAAAGCGGGAACACAGCGGGACAAAGCACGGGACACAGCGAGGACACAGTGGGACACAGCGGGACACAGCGTGGGACAAAGCGGGACACAGCGTGGGACACAGCGAGGACCCAGCGGGACCCAGCGGGACACAGCGTCGATACAGCGAGGACACAGCGGGACACAGTGGGGTACACAGCTGGGGACACAACAGGACACAGCGGGGGCCACAGCGAAGACACAGCGGAACATAGAGTGGGACACAGCGAGGACACAGGGGGACACACCGGTGGACACAGCGGGACACAGCGGGACACAGTGGGGGAAACAGCGGGGGACAACAGGGGACAGAGAGTGGACACAGCGGGACACAGCGGAGGACACAGCGGGATACTGCGGGGGACACAGCGAGGACACAGCGGGACACAGCAGGGGGCAAAGAGGGACACAGCGGGGACACAGCAGTGGACACAGCGGGACACAGCGGGGACACAGTGGGACACAGCGGGGGACACAGCGGGGGACACAGCGGGACACAGCGGGGGACACTGCGGGACACAGCGGGGGACACAGCAGGACACACCGGGACACAGCGGGGGACACAGGGGGGACACAGCGTGACACAGCGGAGGACACAGCGAGGACACATTTGGACACAGAGGGGACACAGCGGGACTCAGCGGGGCACACAGCAGTACACAGTGGGACACAGCGCGACACAGCGGGGAAACAGCAGGGAGGACACAGCGAGACACAGCGGAGACACAGCGGGGACTCACTGGGGGACACAGCGGCCGACAAACCGGGGCACCACTGGACACAGCGGGACACAGTCATATACAAGGGTGAGACAGAGCGGGAACATAGCAGGACACAGCGGGGTACACAGCGGGACACAGCGGGGGACACAGAGGGGACACAGCAGAACACAGCGGGGGACACAGCAAGGACATAGCGTGAAACAGCGGGACCCAGCATGGGACACAGTGGGGTACACAGCGGGACACAGCGGGGACACAGCGGGGACACAGCAGTACACAGCGTGTTCCAGCAGGGACACAGCGGGACACAGCGGGGGACACAGTGAGGACACAGCGGGACACAGCGGGGGACACAGCGAGGACACAGCGGGACACAGCGGGGAACACAGCGGGACACAGCAGGGGACACAGGGAGGACACAGCGGGGACTCACCGGGGGACACAGAGGGGGACAAAGCGGGACATCATGGGACACAGCGGGACACAGCGGTACACAGCGGGGACACTGCGGGAACATAGCGGGACACTGCAGGGTACACAGTAGGACACATAGGGACACAGCAGGGGACAAAGCGGGAACACAGCGGGACAAAGCACGGGACACAGCGAGGAC
>NW_012292573.1:0-5570 GCF_000151885.1 Dipodomys ordii | reverse complement strand
ACAGCGGGACACAATGGGACACAGCGGGGGACACAGCAGGACACAGCGGGGGACACAGTGGGGGACAGAGCGGGACACAACGGGGAACACAGCGAGGACACAGCGGGACCCAGCGGGACACAGTGTCGATACAGCGGGGACACAGCGGGACACAGCGGGGGACACAGCGAGGACACAGCGGGACACAGCAGAGAACACAGTGGAACACAGTGGGGGACAGAGCGTGGGACACAGCGAGACACAGCGGGGATCAAAGCTGGACACAGCGGGGTATACACAGCGGGACACAGCGGGGCCACAGGGGGCACACACCGGGACACTGAGGGTCAAAGGAGGGACACAGCGGTACACAGCGGGACTCAGCAGGACACAGCGGGGGACACAGCGGGACACATAGGGGGACACAGAGGGGTACACAGCGGGCCACAGCGGGGAACACAGCGAGGACACAGCGGGACCCAGCGGGACACAGCGTCAATACAGCGGGGACACAGAGCGACACAGCGGGGACACAGCGGGACTCAGCGAGGACACACCAGTACACAGCGGGACACAGCGGGGACACAGCAGGGACACAGCGGGGGACACAGCGGAACACAGTGGGGGACAGAGCGTGGGACACAGCGAGACACAGCGGGGACAAAGCTGGACACAGCTGGGGACACAACGGGACACAGCAGAGGACACAGCGAGGACACTGCCGAACACAGTGGGACACAGCGGGGCAAAGCGTGAGACACAGCGGGGAACAGAGCGGGAGACAGCGGGGGACACAGCGAGGACACAGCAGGACACAGCGGGGACTCAGCGGGGGACACAGCGGGGCACACAGCGGGACAACACGGAACACAGTGGGACACAGCGGGAAACAGCGGTGACCCTGAGGAGACACAGCGGTACACAGCGGGGGACACAGCGGGACACAGCGGGGGACACAGTGGAACACAGGGGGGACAGAGCGGGGGACACAGTGAGACACAGCGGGGAATATAGCGGGACACAGCGGGGGACACAGTGAGGACACAGCAGGAAACAGCGGGGGACACAGCGATGACACAGCGGGACACAGGGGGGGATACAGCGGGACACAATGAGGACACAGCAGTGGACACAGCGGGACACAGCGGGGGACACAGCGGGACACAGCGGGACACAGCGGGGGACACAGCGGGACAAGCGGGGGACACAGCGGGGGACACAGGTGGGACACAGCGGGACATAGCTGGGACACATCGGGACTCAGCGGGAAACACAGCAGTACACAGCGGGACACAGCGGGACACAGTGGGACACAGCGGGGGACACAGCGGAACACAGTGTGGGACAGAGCGTGGGACACAGCGAGACACAGCGGGGACAAAGCTGGACACAGCGGTGTATACACAGCTGGACACAGCGGGGCCACAGCGGGGACACTGAGGGTCACCGCAGGGAAACAGCGGGACTCAGCGCGACACAGCAGGACACAGCAGGGGACACAACGGGACACAGCGGGGGACACAGCGAGGACACAGTGGGACACAGCGTGGGACACAGCGAGGACACAGCGGGACACAGCGAGGGAAAAAGTGGGACACAGTGGGGACACAGCAGTGGACACAGCGGGACACAGCGGGGGACACAGCGGAACACAGCGGGGGACACAGCGGGGAACACAGCGGGACACAGTGGGACACAGCGGGGGACACAGCGGGGACACAGAGGGACACAGCGGGGACACAGTGGGACACAGCGGGGGACACAGCGGGGACACAGATAGACACAGCGGGGACACAGCGGGACTCAGCAGGGGACACAGCAGTACACAGCAGGACACAGCGGGGACACAGCAGGGACACAGCGGGGGACACAGCGGGACAGAGCGGGACACAGTGGGGGACACAGCGGGACACATAGGGGGACACAATGAGGGGTACACATCGGGACACAGCGGGGAACATAGCGAGCACACAGCGGGACCCAGCGGGACACAGCGTCGATACAGCGGGGACACAGCGGGACACAGCGGGGACACAGCGGGACTCAGCGGGGCCACAGCAGTACATAGCGGGACACAGCGGGGACACAGCGGGGGATACAACGGACACAGCGGGACACAGTGTGGGACACAGCGGGACACAGAGGGGGACACAGAGGGGTACACAGCGGGACACAGCGGGGAACACAGCGAGGACACAGCGGGACCCAGCGGGACACAGTGTCGATTCAGCGGGGACACAGCGGGACACAGCAGGGTACACAGCTGAGGACCCAACGGGACACATCGGGGGACACAGCGAGGACACAGCGGAACACAGCGTGGGACACAGTGAGGACAGCGGGACACAGCGGGACACAGCGGGGACACAGCAGTAGAAACAGCGGGACCCAGTGGGGGACACAGAGGGACACAGCGGGGGACACAAGGAGGACAGAGCAAGACACAACGGGGACACATCGGGGACTAACCGGGGGACACAGCTGGGGACAAACTGGGACACCACGGGACACAGTGCGACACAGCGGGACACAGCGGGGACACTGCGGGAACATAACGAGACACAGCGGAATACACAGCGGGACACAGCGGGGACACAGCGAGGACACAGCGGGCCACAGCGGGGGACACAGCGGGGGACATAGCGGGACACCACGGAACACAGCGGGACACAGCGGGAAACAACGGTGACCCTGCGGGGACACAGCGGGACACAGCAGAATACACAGCCGGACACAGCAGGGGACACAGCGAGGACACAGGGGAAACAGCGGTGACCCTGCGGGGACACAGCGGGACACAGCGGGGGACATAACGGGACACAGCGGGGGACACAGTGGGACACAGTGGGGGACAGAGCGTAGGACATAGCGAGACACAGTAGGGACAAAGCTGGACACAGCGGGGTACACAGCGGGACACAGCGGGGACACAGCGGGACACAGCGTGTCCCAGCAGGGACACAGCAGGACACAGCGGGACACAGCGGGGGACACAGCGGGACACAGCGGGGGACACAGCGAGGACACAGCGGGACACAGCGGGGGACACAGCGAGGACACAGCGGGACACAGCGGGGGACACAGCGAGGACACAGCGGGGGAAAAAATGGGACACAGCAGAGACACAGAAGTGGACACAGCGGGACACAGCGGGGGACACAGCGGGGGACACAGCGGGGGACACAGCGGGACACATTGGGACACAGCGGGGGACACAGGGGGTACCAGCGGGACACAGCGGGGACACAGCTGGACTCAGCGTGGAACACAGCAGTATACAGCAGGACACAGCGGGGACACAGCAGGGAAACAGCGGGGTCACAGGGGGACAGAGCGGGGGACACAGCGGGAAACATAGGGGGCACAGAAGGGTACACAGCGGGACACAGCGGGGAACACAGTGAGGACACAGCGGGACCCAGCAGGACACAGCGTCGACAGAGCAGGGACACAGTGCTACACAGCGGGGACACAGCGGGACTCAGCGGGGACACGGCAGTACACAGTGGGACACAGCGGGGACACAGCAGCGACACAGCGGGGGACACAGCGGACACAACGGGACACAGTGGGTGACACAGCGGGACACAGAGTGGGACACAGAGGGGGACACAGAGGGACACAGCGGGGAACACAGCGGGACACAGGGGGAGACACAGCGGGACACAGCGTTGTAACAGCAGGGACAGAGCGGGACACAGCGGGACACAGCAGGGAACACAGCAAGGACACAGCGGGACCCAGCGGGACACAGCGTCAATACAGCGGGGACACAGCGGGACACAGCGGGTTCCACAGCTGGGGACACAAAGGGACACATAGAGGGACACAGCGAGGACACAGCGGGACACAGCGGGACACAGCGGGACACAGCAGGGACACAGCAGTAGACACCGTGGGACACAGCGGGACACAGCAGGGGACACAGCGGGGGACACAGCGGGACACAGCGGGGGACACTGCGGGACACAGCGGGGGACACAGCGGGACACAGCGGGGGACACAGCGCGGGACACAGCGGGACACAGCGGGGGACATTGCGGGACACAGCGGGGGACACAGCGGGACACACCAGGACACAGCGGGGGACACAGGTGGGACACAGCGGGACACAGCGGAGGACACAGCGAGGACACATTGGGACACAGAGGGGACACAGCGGGACTCAGCGGGGCACACAGCAGTACACAGCGGGACACAGCGCGACACAACGGGGAAACAGCAGGGACACACGGGGGACACAGGGAGGACACAGCGGGACACAGTGGGGACTCACAGGGGGACACAGCGGCGGACAAAACGGGGCACCACTGGACAGAGCGGGACACAGTGGTGGACAAGGGGGAGACAGAGCGGGAACATAGCAGGACACAGCGGGGTACACAGCGGGACACAGCGGGGGACACAGCAGGGACACAGCGGAACACAGCGGGGGACACAGCGAGGACGCACTGGGACACAACGGGAACGGAGCGGGACACATCGGGGGACACAGCGAGGACACAGCGGAACACAGCATGGGACACAGCGAGGACACAGCGGGAAACAGCGGGACACAGCGGGGGAAACAGCTGGACACAGCGGGGACACAGCGGGGACACAGTGGGGACACAGCGGGACCCAGCGAGACACAGCGTTGATACAGCGGGGACACAGCGGGACAGAGCGGAGTACACAGCTGGGGACACAAAGGGACACAGTGGAGGACACAGCGGGACACAGCGGGGCACAGCGGGGGACACAGAGGGGACAGCAGGGGACAGAGAGGGGACAGAGCGGGACACAGCAGGGACACAGCGGGACACAGCGGGGGACACAGCGGGACACAGCGGGGGACAGAGCAACGACACAGCAGGACACAGCGGGGACACAGGGGGATTCAGCAGGGTCACAGCGGGACACAGCGGGACACAGCGGGACACAGCGGGGACACAGCCGGGACACAGCAGCGACACAGCGGGGGACACAGCGGGACACAATGGGACACAGCGGGGGACACAGCAGGACAAAGCGGGGGGACACAGCTGGGGACAGAGCGGGACACAACGGGGAACACAGCGAGGACACAGCAGGACCCAGCGGGACACAGTGTCGATACAGCGGGAACACAGCGGGACACAGCGGGGGACACAGCGAGGACACAGCGGGACACAGCGGGGGACGCAGCGGAACACAGTGGGGGACAGAGCGTGGGACACAGCGAGACACAGCGGGAATAAAGCTGGACACAGCGGGGTATACACAGCGGGACACAGCGGGTCCACAGGGGGGGACACACCGGGACACTGAGGGTCACAGGAGGGACACAGCGGTACACAGCGGGACTCAGCAGGACACAGCGGGGGACACAGCGGTACACAGTGTGGGACACATCAAGGACACAACGGGACACAGCGGGGGACACAGCGAGGACACAGCGGGAAACAGCGGGAGAAAAAGTGGGACACAGCGGAGACACAGAAGTGGACACAGCGGGACACAGCGGGGGACACAGCGGGACACACTGGGACACAGCGGGGGACACAGGGAGTACCAGCGGGACACAGCGGGGACACAGCGGGACTCAGCGTGGAACACAGCAGTATACAGCA
>NW_012292572.1:0-7552 GCF_000151885.1 Dipodomys ordii | reverse complement strand
CTTAAGCAGAATGAGAATCAGAAGGAGAAATTGAAGCAGAAGCAGAAGGAGAAGCAGAAGCAGAAGGAGAAGCAGAAGAAGGAGAAGGAGAAGCAGAAAAAGAAGCAGAACGAGAAGCAGGAGAAGCAGAAGCAGGAGAAGCAAAAACAGAAAAAACAGAAGAAGGAGAAGAAGCAGAAGCAGGAGAAGCAGAAGCAGAAGAAGCCGAAGAAGCAGAAGCAGAACCTGAAGCAGAAGGAGAAGCAGTAGAAGCAGAAGAAGCACAATCTGGAGAAGCAGAAGGAGAAGCAGAAGGAAAAGCAGAAGAACGAGAAGGAGAAGGAGAAAAAGAAGGAGAAGCAGAAAGAGAAGCAGAAGAAGGAGCAGGAGAAGGAAAAGCAGCAGGAAAAGCAGAAAGAGCAGCAGAAGGAGAAGCAGGAGATGCAGAAACAGGAGAAGCAGAAGCAGAAGAAACAGGAGAAGGACAAGAAGCAGAAGCAGAAGGAGAAGCAGAAACAGAAGGAGAAGCAGAAAGAGAAGGTGGGGAACCAGAACAAGCAGAAGCAGGAGAAGCAGAAGCATAAGAATCCGAAGAAGCAGAAGCAGAACCTGAAGCAGAAAGAGAAGCAGGAGAAGCAGAAGAAGCAGAATCTGGAGAAGCAGAATGAGAAGCTGAAGGAGAAGCACAAGCAGAAAGAGAATCAAAAGCAGAAGGAGAAGCAGAAGAAACAGAAGAATAGAAGCAGTAGCCGTTGTAGCAGAAGCAGAAGGAGAATCCGAAAGAAAAGCAGAAGAACAAGAAGGAGAAGGAGAAACAGAAGGAGAAGCAGAAGGAGAAGCAGAAAGAGAAGCAGGTAAAGCAGAAGAAGAAGAAGCACAAGGAGAATCAGAAGGAGAAGCAGAAGAAGGAGAAGGAGAAGCAGAAGCAGAAGAAGATGCAGAAGGAGAAGCAGGAGAAGCAAAAGAAGCAGAAGCAGAAGGAGAAGCAGGAAAAGCAGAAGAAGCAGTAGCAAAAGGAGAAGCAAAAGAAGGAGAAGCAGAAGCAGAAGAAGAAGCATAAGGACAAGCACAAGCAGAAGGAGATGCAGAAGGAGAAGCAGGAGAAGCAGAAGAAGCAGAAGCTGAAGGAGAAGCAGAAGTAGGAGAAGGAGGATAAGCAGAAGCAGAACGAGAAGGAGAAGAGGAATGAGAAGCAGAAAAAGAAGCAGGAGAAGCACAATAAGCAGAAGCAGGAGAAGCCGAAAGAGTAGAAGTAGAAGAAGCACAAACAGAAGCAGAAGTAGAAGCAGAAGCAGAAGGAGAAGCAGCAGAAGAAGTAGAACCAGAAATTCAGGCAGGAGAAACAGAAGAAGCAGAAGCAGAAGGAGAAGCAAAAAGAGAAGCAGAAGGAGACGTAGAAGAAGCAGTAGAAGGAGTAGCAGCAGAAGAAGCAGAAAAACAAGCAGGAGAAGCAGAAGGAGAAAGAAAATTAGAAGCAGAAGAAGCAGAAGCAGAAGAAGCAGTAGAAGCATAAGAAGCAGAAGCAGGAGAAGCAGAAGCAGAAGAAAAAGAAGAATCATAAGAAGCAGAAGCAGAGGGAGAAACAGAAGAAGGAGAAGGAGCAGCAGAGGTGAAGCAGAAGGAGTTGCAGAAAGAGAAGCAGAAACAGAAGGAGAAGAAGAAGGATTAGTTGGAGAATCAGAAGAAGCAGAAGCAGAAAGAGAAGCAGAAGAAGGAGAAGGAGAAGCAGAAACAAAGGAAACGAGGAGAAGCAGAAGAAGCAGAAGCGGGAGAAGCAGAAAAAGAAGAAGAAACAGAAGAAGGAGAAGGAGCAGAAGGAGAAGCAGAAGCAAAAGGAGAAGCAGAAAGAGAAGCAGAAGAAGCATTAGCAGGAGAAGCAGAAGCAGAAGAAACAGAAGAAGCCGAAGAAGCAGAAGCAGGACCTGAAGCAGAAGAAACAGAACAAGCAGAAGGAGCAGAAGCAGAACGAGAAGAAGAAGAAGAAGAAGAAGAAGGAGAAGGAGAAAGAGAAGGATTAGGAGTAGGAAGAGCAGAAGGAAAATTAGAAGCAGAACGAGAAGCAGAAGGAGCAGGAGAAGGAGAAGCAGAAGGAGAATCAGAAGGAGAAGCAGAAGAAGGAGAAGTAGAAGCAGAAGAAGCAGCAGAAGGAGAAGCAGAAGCAGAAGAAGATGCAGAAGGAGAAGCAGGAGAAGCAGAAGACGCAAAAGCAGAAGGAGAAGCAGAAGTAGGAGAAGGAGAAGGAAGGGCAGCAGAAGCAATAGGAGAAGCAGAAGGAGAAGCAGAAGCAGAATGAGAAGCAGAAAGGGAAGCAGTAGAAGCAGAAGTAGCAGGAAAAGCAGAAGCAGACGAAAGTGAAGAAGAAGAAGAAGAAGAAGAAGAAGAAGAAGAAGAAGAAGAAGAAGAAGAAGAAGAAGAAGAAGAAGAAGAAGCAGAAGCAGAAGAAAAAGAAGGAGAAGAAGAAGAAGAAGAAGAAGAAGAAGAAGAAGAAGAAGAAGAAGAAGAAGAAGAAGAAGAAGAAGGAGAAGCATAAGGAGAAGCATAAGGAGAAGCATAAGGAGAAGCAGTAGAAGCAGAAGAAGCAGAAGCTGGAGAAACAGAAGCAAAAGAAAAAAATAAGCAAAAGAAGCAGAAGCAGAAGCAGAATGAGAAGAAACACAAGAAGAAGCAGCAGAAGAAACAGAAGCAAACGAAACAGAAGAAGGAGAAGAGCAGAAGCAGAAGCCGAAGGAGAAGCAGAAGCAGAAGGAGAAGCAGAAAGAGAAGCAGGAGAAGCAGGAGAAGCAGAAGAAGCAGGAGAAGCAGAAGCAGAAGAAACAGGAGAAGCCGAAGAAGCAGAAGCAGAATCTGAAGCAGGACAAACAGAAGAAGCACAATCTGAAGCAGAAGCAGAAGAAATAGAAATAGTAGAATAAGCAGAAGCAGAAGCAGCAGGTGAAGCAGAAGAAGAAGAAGGAGAAGGCGAAAAAGAAGGATTAGGAGTAGGAGAAGCAAAAGGATAAGCAGAAGCAGAAAGAGACGCAGAAGCAGAAGCAGCACGAGAAGTAGGAGAAGCAGGAGAAGCAGAAGCAGAAGAAGCAGAAGAAAAAGAAGACGCAGAAGCAGAAGGAGAAATTGAAGCAGAAGCAGAAGGAGAAGCAGAAGCAGAAGAAGGAGAAGGAGAAGGAGAAGCAGAAAGAGAAGCAGAAAGAGAAGCAGAACGAGAAGCAGGAGAAGCAGAAGCAGAAGAAACAGAAGAAGGCGAAGAAGCAGAAGCAGAAGGAGAAGCAGAAACAGAAGGAAAAGCAGAAAGAGAAGCAGGAGAAACAGGAGAAGCAGCAGCAGGAGAAGCAGAAACAGAAGAAGCAGAAGAAGCAGAAGCAGAACCTGAAGCAGAAGGGGAAGCAGGAGAAGCAGAAGAAGCAGAATCTGGAGAAGCAGAAGGAGAAGCAGAAGCAGAAAGAGAAGCAAAAGCAAAAGGAGAAGCAGAAGAAACAGAAGAAGCAGAGGCAGTACCAGAAGAAGCAGAATATGCAGAAGCAGAAGGAGAAGCAGAAGGAAAAGCAGAAGAACGAGAAGGAGAAGGAGAAGGAGAAACAGGAGAAGCAGAAAGAGAAGCAGAAGAAGGAGCAGGAGAAGGAAAAGCAGCAGGAGAAGCAGAAAGAGCAGCAGAAGGATAAGCAGGAGATGCAGAAACAGGAGAAGCAGAAGCAGAAGAAACAGGAGAAGGACAAGAAGCAGAAGCAGAAGGAGAAGCAGAAACAGAAGGAGAAGCAGAAAGAGAAGGAGGGGAAGCAGAAGAAGCAGAAGCAGGAGAGGAAGAAGCTTAAGAATCCGAAGAAGCAGAAGCAGAACCTGAAGCAGAAGGAGAAGCATGAGAAGCAGAAGAAGCAGAATCTGGAGAAGCAGAATGAGAAGCAGAAGGAAAAGCAGAAAGAGAATCAAAAGCAGAAGGAGAAGCAGAAGAAACAGAAGAAGTAGAAGCAGTAGCAGTTGTAGCAGAAGCAGAAGAAGCAGAAGGAAAAGCAGAAGAACAAGAAGGAGAAGGAGAAACAGAAGGAGAAGCAGAAGGAGAATCAGAAAGAGAAGCAGGTAAAGCAGAAGAAGAAGAAGCAGAAGGAGAATCAGAAGGGGAAGCAGAAGAAGGAGAAGGAGAAGCAGAAGCAGAAGAAGATGCAGAAGGAGAAGCAGGAGAAGCAGAAGAAGCAGAAGCAGAAGGAGAAGCAGGAAAAGCAGAAGAAGCAGAAGCTAAAAGGAGAAGCAAAAGAAGGAGAAGGAGAAGGAGAAGCAGAAGCAGAAGAAGCATAAGGACAAGCACAAGTAGAAGGAGATGCAGAAGGAGAAGCAGGAGAAGCAGAATCCGGAGAAGCAGAAGGAGAAGCAGAAGCAGAAAGAGAAGCAAAAGCAGAAGGAGAAGCAGAAGAAACAGAAGAAGCAGAGGCAGTAGCAGAAGAAGCAGAAGATGCAGAAGCAGAAGGAGAAGCAGAAGGAAAAGCAGAAGAACGAGAAGGAGAAGGAGAAGGAGAAACAGAAGGAGAAGCAGAAAGAGAAGCAGAAGAAGGAGCAGGAGAAAGAAAACAGCAGGAAAAGCAGAAAGAGCAGCAGAAGGAGAAGCAGGAGATGCAGAAACAGGAGAAGCAGAAGCAGAAGAAACAGGAGAAGGACAAGAAGCACAAGCAGAAGGAGAAGCAGAAACAGAAGGAGAAGCAGAAAGAGAAGGAGGGGAAGCAGAACAAGCAGAAGCAGGAGAAGCAGAAGCATAAGAATCCGAAGAAGCAGAAGCAGAACCTGAAGAAGAAGGAGAAGCAGGAGAAGCAGAAGAAGCAGAAGCAGAAGGAGAAGTAGAAGTAGGAGGAGAAGGAAGAGCCGCAGAAGCAATAGGAGAAGCAGAAGGAGAAGCAGAAGCAGAATGAGAAGCAGAAAGAGAAGCAGTAGAAGCAGAAGAAGCAGGAAAAGAAGAAGCGGAAGAAAGAGAAGAAGAAGAAGAAGAAGAAGAAGAAGAAGAAGAAGAAGAAGAAGAAGAAGAAGAAGAAGAAGAAGAAGAAGAAGAAGAAGAAGAAGAAGAAGAAGGAGGAGGAGGAGGAGGAGGAGGAGAAGGAGAAGGAGAAGCATAAGGAGAAGAAGTAGAAGCAGAAGAAGCAGAAGCAGGAGAAGCAGAAGCAGTAGAAAAAGAATAAGCATAAGAAGAAGAATCAGAGGGAGAAGCAGAAGAAGGAGAAGGAACAGCAGAAAGAGAAGTAGAAGGAGAATCAGAAGGAGAATCAGAAGAAGGAGTAGCAGAAGAAGAAGAAGCAGCAGAAGGAGAAGCAGAAGCAGAAAAAGATGCAGAACGAGAAGCAGGAGAAGCAGAAGAAGCAGAAGCAGAAGGAGAAGCAGAAGTAGGAGAAGAAGAAGGAGAAGGAAGTGCAGCAGAAGCAATAGGAGAAGCAGAAGGAGAAGCAGAAGCAGAATGAGAAGCAGAAAGAGAAACAGTAGAAGCAGAAGAAGAAGGAAAAGCAGAAGCAGAAGAAAGAGAAGAAGAAGAAGAAGACGAAAAAGAAGAAGAAGAGGAAGATGAAAAGAAGCAGCAGCATAAGGAGAAGCATAAGGAGAAGCATAAGAAGAAGCGGTAGAAGCAGAAGCAGGAGAAGCAGAAGCAGAAACAGAAGGAGAAAAAGAAGGAGAAGCAGGAGGATCAGAAGAAGCAGAAGTAGAAGCAGAAAGAGGAGAAGAAGGAGAAGCAGAAGTAGAATCAGAAGAAACAGAAGAAGAAGAAGCAGAAGAAACAGAAGCAAAAGAAACAGAAGAAGGAGAAGAGCAGAAGCAGAAGCAGAAGCGAAGGAGAAGCAGAAAGAGAAGCAGGAGAAGCAGAAGAAGCAGGAGAAGCAGAAGCAGAAGAAACAGGAGAAGCCGAAGAAACAGAAGCAGAATCAGAAGCAGTAGGAGAAGTAGAAGCAGAAGGAGAAGCAGAAGAAGGAGAAGGAGAAGGAGAAGCAGAAAGAGAATCAGAACGAGAAGCAGGAGAAGCAGAAGCAGGAGAAGCAGAAGCAGAAGAAACAGAAGAAGGAGAAGAAGTAGAAACAGAAGGAGAAGCAGAAACAGAAGAATGGGAAGCAGAAGAAGCAGAAGCAGAAGCATAAGAATCCGAAGAAGCAGAAGCAGAACCTGAAGCAGAAGGAGAAGCAGGAGAAGCAGAAGAAGCAGAATCTGGAGAAGCAGAATGAGAAGCAGAATAATAAAGAGAAGCAGAGGCGGAGGAGAAGCAGAAAGAGAAGCAGGAGAAGCAGAAGAAGCAGGAGAAGCAGAAGCAGAAGAAACAGGAGAAGCCAAAGAAGCAGAAGCAGAATCTGAAGCAGAAGGAGAAACAGAAGAAGCACAATCTGAAGCAGAAGCAGAAGAAACAGAAATAGTAGAATAAGCAGAAGCAGAAGCAGCAGGAGAAGCAGAAGAAGAAGACGGAGAAGGCGAAAGAGAAGGATTAGGAGTAGGAGAAACAAAAGGATAAGCAGAAGCAGAAAGAGACGCAGAAGGAGAAGCAGCACGAGAAGTAGGAGAAGCAGGAGAAGCAGAAGCAGGAGAAGGAGAAGAAACAGAAGACGCAGAAGCAGAAGGAGCAGCAGAAGGAGAAATTGAAGCAGAAGCAGAAGGAGAAGCAGAAGCAGAAGGAGAAGCAGAAGAAGGAGAAGGAGAAGCAGAAAGAGAAGCAGAACGAGAAGCAGGAGAAGCAGAAGTTGGAGAAGCAGAAGCAGAAGAAACAGAAGGAGAAGAAGCAGAAGCAGAAGGAGAAGTAGAAACAGAAGGAAAAGCAGAAAGAGAAGCAGAAGAAGCAGCAGCAGGAGAAGCAGAAGCAGAAGACGCCGAAGAAGCAGAAGCAGAATCTGTAGGAGAAGGAGAAGCAGGAGAAGCAGAAGAAGCAGAATCTGGAGAAGCAGAAGGAGAAGCAGAAGCAGAAAGAGAAGCAAAAGCAGAAGGAGAAGCAGAAGGATAAGCAGAAGAAACAGAAGAAGCAGAGGCAGTAGCAGAAGAAGCAGAAGATGCAGAAGCAGAAGGAGAAGCAGAAGGAAAAGCAGAAGAACGAGAAGGAGAAGGAGAAGGAGAAACAGAAGGAGAAGCAGAAAGAGAAGCAGAAGAAGGAGCAGGAGAAAGAAAAGCAGCAGGAGAAGTAGAAAGAGCAGCAGAAGGAGAAGCAGGAGATGCAGAAACAGGAGAAGCAGAAGCAGAAGAAACAGGAGAAGGACAAGAAGCACAAGCAGAAGGAGAAGCAGAAACAGAAGGAGAAGCAGAAAGAGAAGGAGGGGGGGGGCAGAAGAAGCAGAAGCAGGAGAAGCAGAAGCATAAGAATCCGAAGAAGCAGAAGCAGAACCTGAAGAAGAAGGAGAAGCAGGAGAAGCAGAAGAAGCAGAAGGAGAAGTAGAAGTAGGAGGAGAAGGAAGAGCCGCAGAAGCAATAGGAGAAGCAGAAGGAGAAGCAGAAGCAGAAGGAGAAGCAGAAAGAGAAGCAGTAGAAGCAGAAGAAGCAGGAAAAGAAGAAGCGGAAGAAAGAGAAGAAGAAGAAGAAGAAGAAGAAGAAGAAGAAGAAGAAGAAGAAGAAGAAGAAGAAGAAGAAGAAGAAGAAGGAG
>NW_012292571.1:0-2532 GCF_000151885.1 Dipodomys ordii | reverse complement strand
AGTGAGACAGAGCAGGGGACACAGCAGAGGACACAGAGGGACACAGCGGGACACAGCGGGGGACACAGGGGGGACACAGCGGGACACAGCGGGGGACAGCGTGGGACAAAGCGGCAGACAGCGGGGGACACAGCGAGGACACATTGGGACACTGCGGGGACACAGCGGGACTCAGCGGGAACACAGAAGTTCACAGCGGGACACAGCGGGACACAGAGGGGGACACAACGACGACTCAGCGGGACACAGCGTTGGACACAGCGGGGGACACAGCAGGACACAGCGGGACACAGCGGGGACACAGCATTCGACACAGCGGGACACAGCGGGGGACACATGGGGGACACAGAAGGACACAGCGGGGGACACAGCGAGGACACATAGGGACACAGCGGGGACACAGCGGGACTCAGCGGGCGACACAGTAGTTCACAGCGGGACACAGCGGGACACAGAAGGGGACACAGGGGGGACACAGCGGGACACAACGGGGGACACAGCGAGGACACATTGGGACACAGCAGGGACACAGCGGGACTCAGCGGGGAACACAGCAGTTCACAGCGGGACACAGTGTGACACATCGGGGGACACAGTGAGACAGAGCAGGGGACACAGCAGAGGACACAGAGGGACACAGCGGGACACAGCGGGGGACACAGGGGGGACACAGCGGGACACAGCGGGGGACACGGCGAGGACATATTGGGACACAGCGTGGACACAGCGTGACACATCGGGGGACACAGTGAGACAGAACAGGGGACACAGCAGATGACATAGAGGGACACAGAGGGACACAGCGTTGGACACAGCGAGGACACAGTGGAACACAGCGGGACACAGCGTGGGACAAAGCGGGAGACAGCGGGGGACACAGCGAGGACACATTGGGACACCGCGGGCACACAGCGGGACTCAGCGGGGGACACAGCAGTACACAGCGGGACACAGCGGGACACAGCGGGGCACAGCAGGGACACAGTGGGGGACAGAGCGGGACACAGCGGGACACAGCGGGAGACACAGCGGGACACTGTGGGAGACACAGAGAGGACACAGCGGGACACAGTGGGACACAGCGTGGGAAAAGCGGGACACAGCGGGGAACACAGTGAGGACACAGAGGGGACTCAGTGGGGGACACAGCGGGGGACAAAGCGGGACACCACGGGACACAGTGGGACACAGCAAAACACAGCGGGGACTCTTCGGGGACACAGCGGGACAAAGCGGGGGAAACAGCGGGACACAGCGGGACACAGCTGGACAAAGCGGGGCACAGCAGGGGACACAGCGGGACACAGCAGGGGACACAACGAGGACACAGCGGAACACAGCGGAGGAGAAACCGGACACCACGGGACACAGCGGGACACAGCGGGGCACACAGCAGGAAACAGCGGGAGACACAGCAGGGGACACCGGTGGACAGAGAGGGGACACAGCAGGACACAGCCGGGACACAGCTGGACACAGCGGGGCACAGCGTGGGACACAGGGAGGACACAGCGGGACACAGCGGGACACAGCGGGGGACACATGGGGGACACAAAGGGACACAGCGTGGGACACAGCGAGGACACATTGGGACACAGCGGGGACACAGCGGGACTCAGCGGGGGACACAGCCGTACACAGCGGGACACAGTGGGACACAGCGGGGCACAGCAGGGACACAGCGGGGGACAGAGCGGGACACAACGGGACAAAGCGGGGTACACAGCGGTGACACAGTGTGGCACAGCGTGGTATACAGCGAGGACACAGCGGGACACAGCGGGACACAACGTGGGACAAAGCGGGAGACAGCGGGGGACACAGCGAGGACACATTGGGACACTGCGGGGACACAGCGGGACTCAGCGGGGACACAGCAGTACACAGCGGGACACAGCGGGACACAGCGGGGCACAGCAGGGACACAGCGGGGGACAGAGCAAGACAGAGCGGGACACAGCGGTGGACACAGCGGTAACACAGTGTGGCACAGCGTGGGACACAGAGAGGACACAGCGGGACCCAGCGGGGGACACATCGAGGACACATAGGGACACAGCGGGGACACAGCGGGACTCAGTGGGGGACACAACAGTTCACAGCGGGACACAGCGGGACACAGCGTGGGACAAAGCGGGAGACAGCGGGGGAAAATGCGAGGACACAGCAGCTCACAGTGGAGACACAGCGGAACACAGCCAGGGACACAGCGACGACACAGCGGGGGACACAGCGGGGGACACAGCAGTACACAGCGGGACACAGCGGGGACACAGCATTGGACAAAGCGGGACACAGCGGGGGACACAGGGGGGACACAGAGGGACACAGCGGGGGACACAGCGAGGACACATACGGACACAGCGGGGACACAGAGGGACACAGCGGGAGACAGCGGGGGACACGGCGAGGACACATTGGGACACAGCGGGGACACAGCGAGACACATCGGGGGACACAGTGAGGCAGAGCAGGGGACACCGCAGAGGACACAGAGGGACGCAGCGGGACACAGTGGGAGACTCAGGGGGG
>NW_012292570.1:0-5021 GCF_000151885.1 Dipodomys ordii | reverse complement strand
AGCGGGGGACACAGGGGGGACACAGCGGGACACAGCGTGGGACACAAGGAGGACACATTGGGACACAGCGGGGACACAGCGGGATTCAGCGGGGGACACAGCAGTACACAGCGAGACACAGTGGGACACAGCGGGGCACAGCAGGGACACAGCGGGGGACAGAGCGGGACACAACGGGACAAAGCGGGGTACACAGCGGTGACACAGTGTGGCACAGCGTGGTATACAGCGAGGACACAGCGGGACACAGCGGGACACAACGTGGGACAAAGCGGCAGACAGCGGGGGACACAGCGAGGACACATTGGGACACTGCGGGGACACAGCGGGACTCAGCGGGGACACAGAAGTTCACAGCGGGACACAGCGGGACACAGAGGGGGACACAACGACGACTCAGCGGGACACAGCGTTGGACACAGCGGGGGACACAGCAGGACACAGCGGGACACAGCGGGGACACAGCATTCGACACAGCGGGACACAGCGGGGGACACATGGGGGACACAGAAGGACACAGCGGGGGACACAGCGAGGACACATAGGGACACAGCGGGGACACAGCGGGACTCAGCGGGCGACACAGTAGTTCACAGCGGGACACAGCGGGACACAGAAGGGGACACAGGGGGGACACAGCGGGACACAACGGGGGACACAGCGAGGACACATTGGGACACAGCAGGGACACAGCGGGACTCAGCGGGGAACACAGCAGTTCACAGCGGGACACAGCGTGACACATCGGGGGACACAGTGAGACAGAGCAGGGGACACAGCAGAGGACACAGAGGGACACAGCGGGACACAGCGGGGGACACAGGGGGGACACAGCGGGACACAGCGGGGGACACGGCGAGGACATATTGGGACACAGCGTGGACACAGCGTGACACATCGGGGGACACAGTGAGACAGAACAGGGGACACAGCAGATGACATAGAGGGACACAGAGGGACACAGCGTTGGACACAGCGAGGACACAGTGGAACACAGCGGGACACAGCGTGGGACAAAGCGGGAGACAGCAGGGGACACAGCGAGGACACATTGGGACACCGCGGGCACACAGCGGGACTCAGCGAGGGACACAGCAGTACACAGCGGGACACAGCGGGACACAGCGGGGCACAGCAGGGACACAGCGGGGGACAAAGCAGGACACAGCGGGACACAGCGGGAGACACAGCGGGACACTGCGGGAGACACAGAGAGGACACAGCGGGACACAGTGGGACACAGCGTGGGAAAAAGCGGGACACAGCGGGGAACACAGTGAGGACACAGAGGGGACTCAGTGGGGGACACAGCGGGGGACAAAGCGGGACACCACGGGACACAGTGGGACACAGCAAAACACAGCGGGGACTCTTCGGGGACACAGCGGGACAAAGCGGGGGAAACAGCGGGACACAGCTGGACAAAGCGGGGCACAGCAGGGGACACAGCGGGACACAGCAGGGGACACAACGAGGACACAGCGGAACACAGCGGAGGAGAAACCGGACACCACGGGACACAGCGGGACACAGCGGGGCACACAGCAGGAAACAGCGGGAGACACAGCAGGGGACACCGGTGGACAGAGAGGGGACACAGCAGGACACAGCCGGGACACAGCAGGACACAGCGGGGACAGAGCTGGACACAGCGGGGCACAGCGTGGGACACAGGGAGGACACAGCTGGACACAGCGGGACACAGCGGGAGACACAGGGGGGACACAGCGGGACACAGCGTGGGACACAGCGAGGACACATTGGGACACAGCGGGGACACAGCGGGACTCAGCGGGAGACACAGCAGTACACAGCGGGACACAGTGGGACACAGCGGGGCACAGCAGGGACACAGCGGGGGACAGAGCGGGACACAACGGGACAAAGCGGGGTACACAGCGGTGACACAGTGTGGCACAGCGTGGTATACAGCGAGGACACAGCGGGACACAGCGGGACACAGCGTGGGACAAAGCGGCAGACAGCGGGGGACACAGCGAGGACACATTGGGACACTGCGGGGACACAGCGGGACTCAGCGGGGACACAGAAGTTCACAGCGGGACACAGCGGGACACAGAGGGGGACACAGCGACGACTCAGCGGGACACAGCGTTGGACACAGCGGGGGACACAGCAGGACACAGCGGGACACAGCGGGGACACAGCATTCGACACAGCGGGACACAGCGGGGGACACATGGGGGACACAGAAGGACACAGCGGGGGACACAGCGAGGACACATAGGGACACAGCAGGGACACAGCGGGACTCAGCGGGCGACACAGTAGTTCACAGCGGGACACAGCGGGACACAGAGGGGGACACAGGGGGGACACAGCGGGACACAACGGGGGACACAGCGAGGACACATTGGGACACAGCAGGGACACAGCGGGACTCAGCGGGGGACACAGCAGTTCACAGCGGGACACAGCGGGACACATCGGGGGACACAGTGAGACAGAGCAGGGGACACAGCAGAGGACACAGAGGGACACAGCGGGACACAGCGGGGGACAGAGGGGGGACACAGCGGGACACAGCGGGGGACACGGCGAGGACATATTGGGACACAGCGTGGACACAGCGTGACACATCGGGGGACACAGTGAGACAGAACAGGGGACACAGCAGATGACATAGAGGGACACAGAGGGACACAGAGTTGGACACAGCGAGGACACAGTGGAACACAGCGGGACACAGCGTGGGACAAAGCGGGAGACAGCGGGGGACACAGCGAGGACACATTGGGACACCGCGGGCACACAGCGGGACTCAGCGGGGGACACAGCAGTACACAGCGGGACACAGCGGGACACAGCGGGGCACAGCAGGGACACAGCGGGGGACACAGCGGGGGACAGTGCAAGACAGAGCGGGACACAGCGGTGGACACAGCGGTAACACAGTGTGGCACAGCGTGGGACACAGAGAGGACACAGCGGGACCCAGCGGGGGACACATCGAGGACACATAGGGACACAGCGGGGACACAGCGGGACTCAGTGGGGGACACAACAGTTCACAGCGGGACACAGCAGGACACAGCGTGGGACAAAGCGAGAGACAGCGGGGGAAACCGCGAGGACACAGCAGCTCACAGTGGAGACACAGCGGAACACAGCCGGGGACACAGCGACGACACAGCGGGGGACACAGCGGGGGACACAGCAGTACACAGCGGGACACAGCGGGACACAGTGGGGCACAGCAGGGACACAGCGGGAGACAGAGTGGGACACAGCTCGACACAGCGGTGACAGAGTGTGGCACAGCGTGGGACACAGCGAGGACACAGAGGGACACAGCAGGACACAGCGTGGGACAAAGCAGGAGACAGCGGGGGACACATCGTGGACATAGCGGGTCACAGCGGGGACACAGCGGGGGACACAGCGACTACACAGTGGGACACAACGGGGGACACAGGGGGGACACAGCGGGACACAGCGGGACACAGTGGGGACACAGCTGTGGACACAGCGGGACACAGCGGGGGACACAGGGGGGACACAGCGGGACACAGTGGGGGACACAGTGAGGACCCATTGGGACACAGCAGGGACACAGCGGGACTCAGCGGGGGACACAGCAGTACACAGCGGGACACAGCGGGACACAGCGGGGCACAGCAGGGACACAGTGGGGGACAGAGCAAGACAGAGGGGGACACAGCGGTGGACACAGCGGTAACACAGTGTGGCACAGCGTGGGACACAGAGAGGACACAGCAGGACACAGCGGGGGACACAGCGAGGACACATTGGGACACAGCGGGACACAGCGGGGACACAGCTGTGGACACAGCGGGACACAGTGTGGGACACAGGGGGGACACAGCGGGACACAGCGGGGGACACAGCGAGGACACATTGGGACACAGCGGGGACACAGCGGGACTCAGCGGGGGACACAGCAGTTCACAGCGGGACACAGCGGGACACAGCGTGGGACACAGCAGGAGACAGCAGGGGAAACCGCGAGGACACAGCGGCTCACAGTGGAGACACAGCGGGACACAGCGGGACACATTTTGGACACAGCAGGGACTCAGCAGGGACAAAGTGGGGGAGACAGAGGGACACAACGGGACTCAGCGTGGGACACAGCATGACAAAGCGGGGGACTCAGCGAGGATACAGCCCGACACAGCGGGGTACACATTGAGGTCACAGCGGGACACAGCGGGGGAAACAACGGGGGACAGCTTAGACAGAGAAGGTCCACAGTGGGACACAGCAGTGACACAGCTGGACACAGCGGGTTACACAGCGGGACACACCGTGGACACACCGGGGAGACAGCAGGACACAGTGGGGGACACAGCAGGACACAGTGGGACACAGCGGGGGACACAGCGAGGACACAGCGGGTCACAACGGGGGACACAGCGAGGATACAGCGGGACACAGCGTGGGACAAAGCAGGAGACAGCGAGGGACAAAGCGAAGACCCAGCTGGACACAGCGGGGTACACAGCGGGACACAGCGGGGGACACAGAAGGGTACACAGCGGGACACAGCGAGAAACACAGTCAGGTCACAGCGGGCGACAAAACGGGACACAGCGGGACACAGCGGGAGACACAGCGGGGGACAGCAGGGGACAGAGAGGGGACACAGCGGGAGACACTAAGGGGGACAGCAGGGGACAGAGAGGGGACACAGCGGGACACAGCGGGAACACAGCTGGACACAGCGGGGTACACAGCGGGACACAAGGGGCACACAGTGGGGACACAGCAGGGGACAAAGCGGGACACAGCGGGTCACAGCGGGGGACACAGCGGGACACAGCGGGGGACACAGAGGGGTACACAGCGGGACACAGCCGGGAACACAGCGTGGACACAGCAGGACACAGCGGGACACAGCGGTACACAGCGGGACACAGCGGGGGACACAGTGGGACATAGCGGGGACACAGCAGGACACAGCGGTACACAGCTTGGGACACAGCGAGGACAAAGCAGGACACAGCGGGACACAGCGGGGACACAGCAGGGACACAGCA
>NW_012292569.1:0-3834 GCF_000151885.1 Dipodomys ordii | reverse complement strand
AAAACAAAAGAGAATTTTAGGGGGGGGGCCCCAAGGGGTGGGAAAAATGGGGGTCACCCAGAGAACTACAGGGGGGTACCAATTGGTGACAAGGGGGAGGATAGATCCGGACACAGGTAGGACACAGCGGGACACATCGGGGACTCAGCTGAACACCGTAGTGTTACAGCGAGGACACAGCAGGACACAGCGGGGGACACAGCGAGGACACAGCGGGGGACACAGCGGGGGACACTGCGGGACACAGCAGGGAACACAGCGAGGACATAGCGAGACCCAGCGGGACACAGCGTCGATACAGCGGGGATACAGCGTTACACAGTGTGGTAACACATCTGTGGACACAAGGGGACACAGTGGGGGCACAGCGGGACACAGTGGGGACACAGTGGGCCACAGCGGGGTTCACAGCTGGGGACACAACGGGGCACATCGGGGGACACAGCAAGTACTCAGCGGAACACAGCATGGGACACAGTGAGGACACAGGGGGACACAGCAGGACACAGCGGGAAACAGCAGGAACACAGCAGTAGACACAGCAGGACACAGCAGGGGACACAGCGGGACACAGCGGGGGACACAGGGAGGACAGAGCGGGACACAGCGGGGACACAGCGGGGACTCAGCGGGGGACACAGCGGGGGACAAAGCGGGACACAGCGGGACACAGCGTCGATACAACGGGGACACAGCGGGACACAGCGGGGTACACAGCTGGGGACACAACGGAACACAGCGGGGAACACATCGAGGACACAGCAGGCCACAGCGGGGACACAGCGGGGACACTGCGGGAACATAGCAGGACACAGCGGGGTAAACACCGGGACACAGCTTGGGACACAGTGAGGACACAGGGGGACACAGCGGGACACAGCAGGAGCACAGCAGTACACACAGCGGGACACAGCAGGGGCCACAGCGGGACACAGCGGGGGACACAGGGAGGACAGAGCGGGACACAGCGGGGACACAGCAGGGACTCAGCGGGGGACACAGCGGGGGACAACGCGGGACACAGCAGGACACAGCGGGACACAGCGTCGATACAGCTGGGACACAGCAGGACACAGCGGGGTACACAGCTGGGGACACAACGGAACACAGCGGGGGACACATAGAGGACACAGCAGGACACAGCGGGGACACAGCGGGGACACTGCGGGAACATAGCAGGACACAGCTGGGTACACAGCGGGACACAGCTTGGGACACAGCGGCGACATAGCGGGACACAGAGGGGGACACAGCGAGGACACAGTGGGACACAGCATGGGACAAAGTGGGAGACAGCGGGGCACACAGCGAGGACACAGCAGGACACCGAGGGTACTCAGCGGGGGACACAGCTGGGGACAAAGCAGGACACCATGGGACACAGTGTGACACAGCGGGACACAGCAGGGACACTGCGGGGACACAGCGGGACAAAGCGGGGGACACAGCCTGACACAACGAAGTACACAGCGGGACACAGCGGGCACAAAGCAGGGACACAGCGGGACACAGCAGGACACAGCAGGGACAGAGCGGTACACAGCGGGACACAGCGGGGGACCCAGCGAGGACACGGCGGGACACAGCGGGGGACACAGCGAGGACACAGCGGGGACTCAGCGGGGTCACAGCGGGATACAGCGGGACACAGACTGACACAGCGGGACACAGCAGAGGACACAGCGGGACACAGCGGAGGACAGAGCGACGACACAGCAGGACACAGCTGGGACACAGGGGGACTCAGCAGGGTTACAGCGGGACACAACGGGACACAGCAGGACGCAGCGTGACACAGCGGGGACACAGCAGGGGCACAGCGGGGGACACAGCGGTACACAACGGGACACAGCGGGGGACACAGTAGGACAGAGCGGGGGACACAGCGGGGGACAGAGGGGGACACCACAAATAACAGAGCAAGGACACAGCGGGACCCAGCGTGACACATCCTCGATACAGCGGGATTCACAGCGTTACACAGCGGGTTACACAGCTGGGGACACAAAGGGACACAGTGGTGGACACAGCGGGACACAGCGGGACAGAGTGGGACACAGACGGGATAAAGCGTGAGACACAGCGGGGGACAGAACGGGAGACAGCGGGGGACACAGCGAGGACACAGCGGGACACAGCGGGGACACAGCGGGTACTCAGCTGGGGACACAGCGGGGGACAAAGCGGGACACCACGGAACACAGCGGGACACAGCGCGAAACAGTGGTCACTCTTCGGGGACACAGCGGGACACAGCAGGGGACACAGCGGGACACAGCGGGTGACACAGCAGAACACAGTGGGGGACACAGCGAGGACACAGTGGGACACAGCAAGACACAGCATCGAAACAGTGGGGACAGAGCGGTACACAGCGGGGTACACAGCTGGGGACACAACGGGACACAGCGGGGGACACAGCGAGGACACAGTGGGAAACAGCAGGACACAGCGGGGACACTGCGGGAACATAGCGGGACACAGCGGGGTACACAGCGGGACACAGCGGGGGACACAGAGGGGTACAGAGCGGTACACAGCGAGGACACAGCGGGACACAGCGAGACACAGCGTTGATATAGCGGGGACACAGCGGGACACAACGGGGTACACAGCTGGGGACACAACGGCACACAGGGGGGGACACAGCGAGGAAACAGCGAAACACAAGGGGGGACACAGCAAGGACACAGCGGGACACAGCGGGGGACACAGCGAGGAAACAGCGGGACACAGCCGGACACAGCTAGGGACAAATTGGGGAACAGCGGGGGACACAGCAAAGACACAGCAGGACACCATGGGACACAGTGTGACACAGCGGGACACAGCGGGGGACCCATCGAGGACACAGCGGGATATATTGGGGGACACAGAGAGGACACAGCGGGGGACACAGCGGGGACACAGCGGGACACAGCGGAGAACACTGCGAGGACACAGAGGGACCCAGCGGGACACAGCGTCGATACAGCGGGGACACAGTGTTACACAGCGGGACACTGCGGAGGACACAGCGGGACACAGCGGGGGAGGCACCGAGGACACAGCGGGACACAGCGGGACAAAGCGGGGGACACAGCGGTGAAACAGCTGGACACAACGGAGTACATAGCGGGACACAGCGCGCACACAGGGGGACACAGCAGGACACAGCGGGACACAGCAGGGACAGAGCGGGACACAGCGGAGCACAGTGGGACACAGCGGGGGACACAGCGGGACCCAGTGGGGGACCCAGCTAGGACAAAGTGGGACACAGCTGGGGACACAGCGAGGACACAGCGGGGGACACAGCGGGGGACACAGCGGGACACAGTGAGGAACAGCGTAGATACAGCGGGGACACAGCGTTACACAGCGTGGTACACAGCTGTGGACACAACGGGACACAGTGTGGGCACAGCGGGACACAGCGGGACACAGTGGGACACAGCGGGGACAAAGCGTGAGACACAGCGGGGGACAGAGTGGGAGACAGCGGGGGACACAGCGGGGACACAGCGGGGCTCAGCGGGGTCACAGCGGGATACACAGTTGTGGACACAACGGGACACAGTGTGGGCACAGCGGGACACAGCGGGACAGAGTGGGACACAGAAGGGATAAAGCGTGAGAAACAGCGGGGGACAGAGCGGGAGACAGCGGGGGACACAGCGAGGACACAGCGGGACACAGCGGGACACAGCGGGGGACACAGCTAGAACACAGCGGGACACAGCGGGACACAGTGGGGACACAAAGGGGACTCAGCGGGGGAAACAGCGGGGGAAAAAGCGGGACACCATGGGACACAGTGTGACACAGCAGACACAGAGGGAACACTGCGTCGAC
>NW_012292568.1:0-3720 GCF_000151885.1 Dipodomys ordii | reverse complement strand
AAACGGGGACACAGCGGGACACAGCGGGACACAGCGGGGGACACAGCGGGGGACAGTGGAGACAAAGAGAGGACACAGCGGGACACAGCAGTGACACAGCTGGACACAACGGAGTACACAGCCAGACACAGCGGGCACAAAGAGGGGACAGAGCGGGACACAGCTGGACACAGCGGGACATAGCGGGGGACACAGCGGGACAAAGAGGGGGACACAGTGAGGACACAGTGGGACACAGCGGGGGACACAGCGGGGGACACAGCGGGACACAGCGAGGTACAGCGTAGATACAGCGGGGACACAGCATTACACAGCGTGGTACACAGCTGTGGACACAACAGGACACAGTGTGGGCACAGCGGGACACAGCGGGACACAGTGGGACATAGCGGGGACAAAGCGTGAGACACAGCGGGGGACAGAGTGGGAGACAGCAGGGGACACAGCGGGGACTCAGCGGGGTCACAGCGGGATACAGCGGGACACAGAGTGACACAGTGGGACACAGCAGAGGACACAGCGGGACACAGCGGAGGACAGAGCGACGACACAACAGGACGCAGCGGGGACACAGGGGGACTCAGCAGGGTTACAGCGGGACACAACGGGACACAGCAGGACACAGCATGACACAGCTGGGACACAGCAGGGACACAGCAGGGACACAGTGGGGGACACAGCGGGACAAAACGGGACACAGCGGGGGACACATTAGGACAGAGCAGGGGACACAGTGGGGGACAGAGGGGGACACCACGAATAACAGAGCAAGGACACAGCGGGACCCAGTGGGATACAGCCTTGATACAGCGGGATTCACAGCGTTACACAGCGGGTTACACAGCTGGGGACACAAAGGGACACAGTGGTGGACACAGCGGGACACAGCAGGACAGAGTGGGACACAGACGGGATAAAGCGTGAGACACAGCGGGGGACAGAGCGGGAGACAGCGGGGGACACAGCGAGGACACAGAGGGACACAGCGGGGACACAGCGGGGACTCAGCTGGGGACACAGCGGGGGACAAAGCGGGACACCACTGACACAGCGGGACACAGCGCGAAACAGCGGTGACCCTGCGGGGAAACAGCGGGACACAGCGGGACAGAGTGGGGGACACGGCGGGACACAGCGTGGGACAGAGCGTGAGACACAGCGAGACACATCAGAGACAAAGCTATACACAGCGGGGTACATAGAGGGACACAGCGGGGAAACAGCGGGGGACACAGCGGGACACAGCGTCGATACAGTGAGGACACAGTGGGACACAGCGGGGTACACAGCTGGGGACACAACGGGACACAGCGGGGGACACATTGAGGACACAGCAGGACACAGCGGGGGACACAGGGGGGACACAGCGAGACACAGCGGGGGACACAGTGAGTACACATTTGGACACAGCGGGGAAACAGCAGGACTCAGCGGGGGACACAGCAGTACACATCGGGACACATCGGGACACAGCGGGGTACACAGAGGGGTACACAGCGGGACACAGCGAGGACATAGCAGGACTCAGCGGGACACAGCATCATTACAACGGGGACACAGCGGGACAGAGTGGGGTACACAGCTGGGGACACAATGGGTCACAGCGGGGGACACAGCGAGGACACAGTGGGACACAGCGGGACACAGCGGGGACATTGTGGGAACATCGCAGGACACAGCGGGGTACACAGCAGGACACAGCAGGACACAGTTTGTGACCCAGCGGGGAAACAGCGGGACACAGCTCAGCAAACAGCTAGGACACAGCGGGACACAGCGGGACACAGTGGGGACACAAAGGGGACTCAGAGGGGGAAACAGCGGGGAAAAAAGCGGGACACCATGGGACACAGTGTGACACAGCAGGACACAGAGGGAACACTGCGTCGACACATCAGGACAAAGCGGGGGACACAGCGGGACACAGCGGGACACAGCGGGGGAAACAGCGGGGGACAGTGGAGACAAAGAGAGGACACATCGGGACACAGCGGTGACACAGCTGGAAACAACGGAGTACACAGCGAGACACAGCGGGCACAAAGCGGGGACAGAGCGGGACACAGCTGGTCACAGCGGGACATAGCGGGGGACACAGCGGGACACAGAGGGGGACACAGTGAGGACACAGTGGGACACAGCGGTGGACACAGCGAGGACACAGCGGTGACACAGCTGGACACAACGAAGTACACAGCGGGACACAGCGGGCACACAGCGGGGACACAGCGGGACACAGCGGAGAACACAGGGAGGACACAGCATGACCCAGTGTGACACAGCGTCGATACAGCGGGGACACAGCGGGACACAGCGGGGTACACAGCTGTGGACACAAAGGACACAGTGTGGGCACAGCGGGACACAGCGGGACAGAGTGGGACACAGACGGGATAAAGCGTGAGACACAGCCGGGGACACAGGGGGGACACAGCGGGACAAAGGGGGGGACACAGCGAGGACACATTGGGACACAGCGGGGACACAGCGGGACTCAGCGGGGGACACAGCAGTACACAGCGGGACACAGCGGGACACAGCGGGTCACAGCAGGGACAGAGCGGGTGACACAAAGGGGTACACAGCGGGGCACAGCAGTGGACAAAGCAGGACACAGCGGGGGACACAGCGAGGACACTGCGGGACACTGCGGGAGACACAGCAAGGACACAGCGGGACACAGTGGAACACAGCGAGACACAGCAGTGACACAGCAGGGGACCCAGCGGGACACAACCGGGGACACAGCGGGACACAGCGGGGCCACAGGGAGGACACAGCAGGACACAGCGGGGGACACAGCGGGAAACAGCGAGGGACACAGCATCGATAGAGCGGGGACACAGCGGGACACAGCGGGGTACACAGCTGGGGACACAACGGGACACAGTGTGGGACATAGCGGGACACAACAGGACACGGTGGGACACAGCGGGACACAGCGGGGGACACAGCGATGTACAAAGCGGGACACAGCGGGGGACACAGTGGGACAGAGCAGGGTACACAGCAGGGGACACAGAGGGACCCAGCGGGACACAGCGGGGGACACAGGGGGGACAAAGCGGGACACAGCGGGGGACACAGCGAGGACACATTGGGACACAGCGGGGACACAGCAGGACTCAGCGGGGGACACAGCAGTACACAGTGAGACACAGCGGTACACAGCGGAGCACAGCAGGGACACAGCAGGGGACAAAGCGGGACACAGCGGGACACAGCGGGGGACACAGAGGGGTACACAGCGGGACACAGCAGTGGACAAAGCAGGACACAGTGAGGGACACAGCGAGGACACTGCGGGACTCTGCGGGAGACACAGAGAGGACACAGTGTGACACAGCGGAACACGGCGGGACACAGCAGGGACACAGCAGGGGACACAGCGGGACACAGAGGGGGACACAGCGAGACACAGCGGGGGACACAGCGATGACAAAGCGGGACACAGCGGGGATATAGCCGGATTCAACATGGTCACAGCGGGACACAGCAGGACACAGCGGGACACAGCGGTGACACAGCAGGGGGACAGAGCGGGACACAGCGGGGGACACAGCGGGACACAGCTGGGGACACAGGGGGGACAAAGGGGACACAGCAGGGGACACAGCGAGGACACAGCGGGACACATCTGGGACACAGCGGGAATCAGCGGGGGACACAGCGGGACACAGCGGGACACAGCGGGGACACAGCAGGTACACAGCGGGGGGA
>NW_012292567.1:0-1148 GCF_000151885.1 Dipodomys ordii | reverse complement strand
AGAAGGAGTAGCAGGAGAAGCAGAAGAAGCAGAAGCAGAAGGAGATTGCAGAAGGAGAAGAAGCAGAATCAGAAGAAGCAGAAGGAGAAGTAGAAAGAGAAGCCGACGAAGAGAGGCAGAACGAGAAGCAGGAGAAGCAGAAGAAGCAGAGCGGGAGAAGCAGAAGAAGAAGAAATAGAAGGAGCAGAAGCAGAAGGAGGAGCAGAAGCAGAAGGAGAAGCAGAAAGAGAAGCAGGAAAAGCAGAAGAAGCAGAAGCAGGAGAAGCAGAAGCAGAAGAAACAGTAGAAGGACAAGAAGCAGAAGCAGAAGGAGAAGCAGAAACAGAAGGAGAAGCAGAAAGAGAAGGAGGGGAAGCAGAAGAAGCAGAAGCAGGAGAACCGGAAGCATAAGAATCCGAAGAAGCAGAAGCAGAACCTGAAGCAGAAGGAGAAGCAGGAGAAGCAGAAGAAGCAGAATCTGGAGAAGCAGAATGAGAAGCTGAAGGAGAAGCAGAAGCAGAAAGAGAATCAAAAGGAGAAGGAGAAGCGGAAGAAACAGAAGAAGCAGAAGCAGTAGCAGTTGCAGCAGAAGCAGAAGGAGAAGCAAAAGTAAAAGCAGAAGAACGAGAAGGAGAAACAGAAGGAGAAGCAGAAGGAGAAGCAGAAGAAGGAGAAGGAGAAGCAGAAGGAGAATCAGAAGCAGAAGAAGCAGCAGAAGGAGAAGCACAAGCAGAAGAAGATGCAGAAGGAGAAGCAGGAGAAGCAGAAGAAGCAGAAGCAGAAGTAGAAGGAGAAGTAGGAGAAGGAGAAGGAAGAGCCGCAGAAGCAATAGGAGAAGCAGAAGAAGAAGCAGAAGCAGAATGAGAAGCAGAAAGAGAAGCAGTAGAAGAAGAAGAAGCAGGAAAAGCAGAAACAGCAGAAAGAGAAGAAGAAGAAGAAGAAGAAGAAGAAGAAGAAGAAGAAGAAGAAGAAGAAGAAGAAGAAGAAGAAGAAGAAGAAGAAGAAGAAGAAGAAGAAGAAGAAGAAGAAGAAGAAGAAGAAGGAGAAGGAGAAGAAGGAGAAGGAGAAGGAGAAGGAGAAGCAGTAGAAGCAGAAGAAGCAGAAGCAGGAGAAGCAGAAGCAGGAGAAGCAGAAGCAGAAGAAAAAGAATAAGCATAAGAAGCTGATTA
>NW_012292566.1:0-6406 GCF_000151885.1 Dipodomys ordii | reverse complement strand
GAGAGGAGGGCAGCAGAAGCAATAGTAGAAGCAGAAGGAGAAGCAGAAGTAGAATGAGAAGCAGAAAGAGAAGCAGTAGAAGCAGAAGAAGCAGGAAAAGCAGAAGCAGACGAAAGAGAAGAAGATGAAGAAGAAGAAAAAAAAGACGAAGAAAAAGAAGAAGAAGAAGCAGCATAAGGAGAAGCGTAAGGAGAAGCAGTAGAAACAGAAGAAGCAGAATCAGGAGAAGCAGAAGCAGAAGAAAAATAATAAGCAAAAGAAGCAGAAGAAGAAGCAGTGGGAGAAGCAGAAGAAGTAGAAGGAGCAGCAGAAGGAGAAGCAGAAGCAGAAAGAGAAGCAGAAACAGAAGGAGAACAAGAAGGAGAAGTAGGAGAATCAGATGAAGCAGAAGTAGAAGCACAAAGAGAAGAAGGAGAAGCAGAAGTAGAATCAGAAGAAACAGAAGAAGAAGAAGAAGAAGAAACAGAAGCAAAAGAAACAGAAGAAGGAGAAGAGCAGAAGCAGAAGGAGAAGCAGAAGGAGAAGCAGAAAGAGAAGCAGGAGAAGTAGAAGAAGCAGAAGCAGAAGAAACAGGAGAAGCCAAAGAAGCAGAAGCAGAATCTGAAGCAAGAGAAACAGAAGGAGCACAATCTGAAGAAGAAGCAGAAGAAACAGAAATAGTACAATAAGCAGAAGCAGAAGCAGCAGGAAAAGCAGAAGAAGAAGAAGAAGAAGAAGGCGAAAGAGTAGGATTAGGAATAGGTGAAGCAAAAGGATAAGCAGAAGCAGAAAGAGACGAAGAAGGAGAAGCAGCACGAGAAGTAGGAGAAGCAGGAGAAGCAGAAGAAGCAGAATCTGGAGAAGAAGAAGGAGAACGAGGAGGAGAAGCAGAAGCAGAAAGAGAAGCAAAAGCAGAAGGAGAAGCACAAGGAGAAGCAGAAGAAACAGAAGAAGCAGAGGCAGTAGCAGAAGAAGCAGAAGATGTAGAAGCAGAAGGAGAAGCACAAGGAAAAGCAGAAGAACGAGAAGGAGAAGGAGAAACAGAAGTAGAAGCAGAAAGAGAAGCAGAAGAAGGAGCAGGAGACGGAAAAGCAGCCGGAGAAGCAGAAAGAGCAGCAGAAGGAGAAGCAGGAGATACAGAAACAGGAGAAGCAGAAGTAGAAGAATCAGGAGAAGGACAAGAAGCAGAAGGAGAAGCAGAAACAGAAGGAGAAGCAGAAAGAGAAGGAGGGGAAGCAGAAGAAGCAGAAGCAGGAGAAGCAGAAGCATAAGAATCCGAAGAAGCAGAAGCAGAACCTGAAGCAGAAGGAGAAGCAGGAGAAGCAGTAGAAGCAGAATCTGGAGAAGCAGAATGACAAGCTGAAGGAGAAGCAGAAGCAGAGAGAGAATCAAAAGCAGAAGGGGAAGCAGAAGAATCAGAAGAATTAGAAGCAGTAGCAGTTGTAGCAGAAGCAGAAGGAGAAGCAGAAGGAAAAGCAGAAGAACGAGGAGAAGGAGAAACAGAAGGAGAAGCAGAAGGAGAAGCAGAAAGAGAAGCAGGTAAAGCAGAAGAAGAAGAAGCAGAAGGAGAATCAGAAGGAGAAGCAGAAGAAGGAGAAGGAGAAGAAGAAACAGAAGAAGATGCAGAAGGAGAAGCAGGAGAAGCATAAGAAGCAGAAGCAGAAGGAGAAGCAGGAAAAGCAGAAGAAGCAGAAGCAAAAGGAGAAGCAAAAGAAGGAGAAGGAGAAGCAGAGGCAGAAGACGAAGCATAAGCACAAGCACAAGCAGAAGGAGATGCAGAAGGAGAAGCAGGAGAAGCAGAAGATTCAGAAGCTGAAGGAGAAGCAGAAGTAGGAGAAGGAGAAGGAGGAGAAGTAGAAGCAGAAGGACAAGCAGAACCGGAATGAGAAGCAGAAAGAGAAGCAGGAGAAGCACAAGATGCAGAAGCAGAAGAAGCCGAAAGAGAAGAAGCAGAAGAAGCAGAAACAGAATCAGAAGTAGAAGCAGAAGCAGAAGGAGAAGCAGAAGCAGAAGGAGAAGCAGAAGAAGGAGAAGGAGAAGCAGAAAGAGAAGCAGAAAGAGAAGCAGAACGAGAAGCAGGAGAAGCAGAAGCAGGAGAAGCAGAAGCAGAAGAAACAGAAGAAGGAGAAGAAACAGAATGAGAAGCAGAAACAGAAGGAAAAGCAGAAAGAGAAGCAGGAGAAGCAGAAGAAGCAGCAGCAGGAGAAGCAGAAGCAGAAGAAGCCGAAGAAGCAGAAGCAGAACCTGAAGCAGAAGAAGAAGCAGGAGAAGCAGAAGAAGCAGAATCTGGAGAAGAAGAAGGAGAAGCAGAAGCAGAAAGAGAAGCAAAAGCAGAAGGAGAAGCAGAAGAAACAGAAGAAGCAGAGGCAGTAGCAGAAGAAGCAGAAGATGCAGAAGCAGAAGGAGAAGCAGAAGGAAAAGCAGAAGAACGAGAAGGAGGAGAAGGAGAAACAGAAGGAGAAGCAGAAAGAGAAGCAGAAGAAAGAGCAATAGAAGGAAAAGCTGCAGGAGAAGCAGAAAGGGCAGCAGAAGGAGAAGCAGGAGATGTAGAAACAAGAGAAGAAGAAGTAGAAGAAACAGGAGAAGGACAAGAAGCAGAAACAGAAGGAGAAGCAGAAACAGAAGGAGAAGAAGAAAGAGAAGAAGGGGAAGCAAAAGAAGAAGCAGCAGGAGAAGCAGAAGCATAAGAATCCGAAGAAGCAGAAGCAGAACTTGAAGCAGAAGGAGAAGCAGGAGAAGCAGAAGAAGCAGAATCTGGAGAAGGAGAATGAGAAGCTGAAGGAGAAGCAGAAGCGGAAAGAGAATCAAAAGCAGAAGGAGAAGCAGAAGAAACAGAAGAAGCAGAAGCAGTTGCAGTTGCAGCAGAAGCAGAAGGAAAAGCAGAAGAACGAGAAGGAGAAGGAAAAACAGAAGCAGAAGCAGAAGCAGAAGGAGAAGGAGAAGCAGAAGAAGCAGGAGAAGCAGAAGGAGAAGCAGAAGCAGAAAAAGCAGCAGAAGGAGAAGAAGAAGCAGAAGAAGATGCGGAAGGAGAAGCAGGAGAAGCAGAAGAAGCAGACGCAGAAGAAGAAGCAGAAGTAGGAGAAGGAGAAGGAAGAGCAGCAGAAGCAATAGGAGAAGCAGAAGGAGAAGCAGAAGCAGAATGAGAAGCAGAACGAGAAGCAGTAGAAGCAGAAGCAGAAGCAGAAGCAGAAGCAGAAGCAAAAGCAGAAGAAGAAGAAGAAGAAGAAGAAGAAGAAGAAGAAGAAGAAGAAGAAGAAGAAGAAGAAGAAGAAGAAGAAGAAGAAGAAGAAGAAGGAGAAGAAGGAGAAGAAGAAGAAGAAGAAGAAGAAGAAGAAGAAGAAGAAGAAGAAGAAGAAGAAGAAGAAGAAGAAGAAGAGAAGAAGGAGAAGCATAAGGAGAAGCAGTAGAAGCAGAAGAAGCAGAAGCAGGAGAAGCAGAAAAAAAAGAAAAAGCATAAGAAGCAGAATCAGAGGGAGTAGTAGAAGACGGAGAAGGAGCAGCAAAAGGAGAAGGAGAAGGAGAAGCAGAAGGAGAAGAAGATGCATACGGAGAAGCAGGAGAAGCAGAAGAAGCAGAAGCAGAAAGAGAAGCAGAAGTAGGAGAAGGAGAAGGAGAAGGAGAAGGAGAAGGAAGGGCAGCAGAAGCAATAGTAGAAGCAGAAGGAGAAGCAGAAGTAGAATGAGAAGCAGAAAGAGAAGCAGTAGAAGCAGAAGAAGCAGGAAAAGCAGAAGCAGACGAAAGAGAAGAAGATGAAGAAGAAGAAGAAGAAGAAGAAGAAAACGAAGAAAAAGAAGAAGAAGAAGCAGCATAAGGAGAAGCGTAAGGAGAAGCAGTAGAAACAGAAGAAGCAGAATCAGGAGAAGCAGAAGCAGAGGAAAAATAATAAGCAAAAGAAGCAGAAGAAGAAGCAGTGGGAGAAGCAGAAGAAGTAGAAGGAGCAGCAGAAGGAGAAGCAGAAGCAGAAAGAGAAGCAGAAACAGAAGGAGAACAAGAAGGAGAAGCAGGAGAATCAGAAGAAGCAGAAGTAGAAGCACAAAGAGGAGAAGAAGGAGAAGCAGAAGTAGAATCAGAAGAAACAGAAGAAGAAGAAGAAGAAGAAACAGAAGCAAAAGAAACAGAAGAAGGAGAAGAGCAGAAGCAGAAGGAGAAGCAGAAGGAGAAGCAGAAAGAGAAGCAGGAGAAGTAGAAGAAGCAGAAGCAGAAGAAACAGGAGAAGCCAAAGAAGCAGAAGCAGAATCTGAAGCAAGAGAAACAGAAGGAGCACAATCTGAAGAAGAAGCAGAAGAAACAGAAATAGTACAATAAGCAGAAGCAGAAGCAGCAGGAAAAGCAGAAGAAGAAGAAGAAGAAGAAGAAGAAGAAGGCGAAAGAGTAGGATTAGGAATAGGTGAAGCAAAAGGATAAGCAGAAGCAGAAAGAGACGAAGAAGGAGAAGCAGCACGAGAAGTAGGAGAAGCAGGAGAAGCAGAAGAAGCAGAATCTGGAGAAGAAGGAGAACCAGGAGGAGAAGCAGAAGCAGAAAGAGAAGCAAAAGCAGAAGGAGAAGCACAAGGAGAAGCAGAAGAAACAGAAGAAGCAGAGGCAGTAGCAGAAGAAGCAGAAAATGTAGAAGCAGAAGGAGAAGCACAAGGAAAAGCAGAAGAACGAGAAGGAGAAGGAGAAACAGAAGTAGAAGCAGAAAGAGAAGCAGAAGAAGGAGCAGGAGACGGAAAAGCAGCCGGAGAAGCAGAAAGAGCAGCAGAAGGAGATGCAGGAGATACAGAAACAGGAGAAGCAGAAGTAGAAGAATCAGGAGAAGGACAAGAAGCAGAAGGAGAAGCAGAAACAGAAGGAGAAGCAGAAAGAGAAGGAGGGGAAGCAGAAGAAGCAGAAGCAGGAGAAGCAGAAGCATAAGAATCCGAAGAAGCAGAAGCAGAACCTGAAGCAGAAGGAGAAGCAGGAGAAGCAGAAGAAGCAGAATCTGGAGAAGCAGAATGACAAGCTGAAGGAGAAGCAGAAGCAGAAAGAGAATCAAAAGCAGAAGGAGAAGCAGAAGAAACAGAAGAAATAGAAGCAGTAGCAGTTGTAGCAGAAGCAGAAGGAGAAGCCGAAGGAAAAGCAGAAGAACAAGAAGGAGAAGGAGAAACAGAAGGAGAAGCAGAAGGAGAAGCAGAAAGAGAAGCAGGTAAAGCAGAAGAAGAAGCAGAGGGAGAATCAGAAGGAGAAGCAGAAGAAGGAGAAGGAGAAGCAGAAGAAGCAGAAGGAGAAGCAGGAAAAGCAGAAGAAGCAGAAGCAAAAGGAGAAGCAAATGAAGGAGAAGCAGAAGCAGAACAAGAAGCATAAGGACAAGCACAAGCAGAAGGAGATGCAGAAGGAGAAGCAGGAGAAGCAGAAGAAGCAGAAGATGAAAGAGAAGCAGAAGTAGGAGAAGGAGAAGGAGGAGAAGTAGAAGCAGAAGGACAAGCAGAATCGGAATGAGAAGCAGAAAGAGAAGCAGGAGAAGCACAAGAAGCAGAAGCAGGAGAAGCCGAAAGAGAAGAAGCAGAAGAAGCAGAAACAGAAGCAGAAGTAGAAGCAGAAGCAGAAGGAGAGGCAGCAGAAGAAGTAGAACCAGAAATTCAGGCAGGAGAAACAGAAGAAGCAGAAGCAGAAAGAGAAGCAAAAAGAGAAGCAGAAGGAGAAGTAGAAGAAGCAGCAGAAGGAGAAGCAGCAGAAGAAGCAGAAAAACAAGCAGGAGAAGCCGAAGCAGAAAGAGAAGTAGAAGCAGAAGAAGCAGAGGCAGAAGAAGAAGCAGTAGAAGCATAAGAAGCAGAAGCAGGAGAAGCAGAAGCAGAAGAACAAGAAGAAGAATAAGAAGCAGAAGCAGAAGCAGAGGGAAAAACAGAAGGAGGAGATGGAGCAGCAGAATGTGAAGCAGAAGGAGATGGAGAAGCAGAAAGAGAAGCAGAAACAGAAGGAGAATAAGAAGGATTAGTTGGAGAATCAGAAGAAGCAGAAGCAGAAAGAGAAGCAGAAGGAGAAGCAGACGGAGGAGAAGAGAAGCCAAAAGAGAAGCAGAACGAGAAGCAGGAGAAGCAGAAGCAGGAGAACCAGAAGCAAAAGAAACAGAAGAAGGAGAAGAAACAGAAGCAGAAGGAGTAGCAGAAACAGAAGGAAAAGCAGAAAGAGAAGCAGGAGAAGCAGAAGAAGCAGCAGCAGGAGAAGCAGAAGCAGAAGAAGCCGAAGAAGCAGAAGCAGAACCTGAAGCAGAAGGAGAAGCAGGAGAAGGAGAAGGAGCAGAAACTGGAGAAGCAGAAGGAGGAGCAGAAGTAGAAAGAGAAGCAAAAGCAGAAGGAGAAGTAGAAGAAACAGAAGAAGCAGACGCACTAGCAGAAGCAGCAGAAGATGCAGAAGCAGAATGAGAAGCAGAATGAAAAGCAGAGAACGAGAAGGAGAAGAGAAGGAGAAA
>NW_012292565.1:0-7556 GCF_000151885.1 Dipodomys ordii | reverse complement strand
TGTTCCCCGCTGTGTCCCGCTGTGTCCCCCGCTGTGTCCCGCTGTGTCCTCACTGTGTCGCGCTCTGTCTCCCCCTTGTCCCCGCTGTGTCCCGCGCTGTCCCGTGGTGTCCCGCTTTGTCTCCCGCTGTGTCCACCGCTGAGTCCCCGCTGTGTCCTCGCTGTGTCCTGCTCTGTCTCCTCCCTGTCCCCGCTGTGTTCCGCTGTGTCCCGTCGTGTCCCGCTTTGTCCCCCGCTGTGTCCCCCGCTGAGTCCCTGCTGTGTCCCCGCTGTGTTCCGCTCTGTCCTCCCTGTGTCCCCGGCTGTGTCCCGCTGTGTCCCCTGCTGTGTCCTGCTGTGTCTACTGCTTTGTTCCTGCTGTGTCCCGCTGTGGCCCACTCTGTCCCCGCTGTATCGACGCTGTGTCCCGCTGGGTCCCGCTGTGACCTCGCTGTGTCCACCGCTGTGTACCGCTCTTTCCACCGCTGTGTCCCGCTGTGTCCCCCGATCTGTCACCCTTTGTCTACCGCTGTGTCCCGCTGTTTCCCCCGCTGTGTCCCGCTGTGTCCTCGCTGTGTCCCCCTCTGTCTCCCGCTCTGTCCCACGCTGTGTCTCACGCTTTGTCCCCGATGTGTCCCACTGTGTTCCGCTCTGTCCCGCTGTTCCCCCACTGTGTCCCGTTGTGTCCACAGCTGTGTACCACGCTGTGTAACGCTGTGTCCCCGCTGTATCGACGCTGTGTCCCGCTGGGTCCCCCGCTGTGTCCCCCGCTGTGTCCTCGCTGTGTTCCCCGCTGTGTCCCGCTGTGTCCTCACTGGGTCCCCCGCTGTGTCCCACTGTGTCCCCCGCTGTGTCCCGCTGTGTCCCGCTCTGTCCCTGTTGTGTCCCGCTGTGTCCTGCTGTGTCCTCGCTGTGTCCCCCTCTGTCTCCCGCTCTGTCCCCCGCTGTGTCTCACGCTTTGTCCCCGATGTGTCCCACTGTGTTCTGCTGTGTCCCGCTGTGACCCCACTGTGTCCCGTTGTGTCCACAGCTGTGTACCACGCTGTGTAAAGCTGTGTCCCCGCTGTATCGACGCTGTGTCCCTCTGTGTCCTGCATTGTCCCCCGCTGTGTCCCCCGCTGTGTCCTCGCTGTGTTCCCTGCTGTGTCCCGCTGTGTCCTTGCTGGGTCCCCCGCTGTGTCCCACTGTGTCCCCCGCTGTGTCCTGCTGTGTCCCGCTGTGTCCCTGTTGTGTCCCGCTGTGTCCTGCTGTGTCCTCGCTGTGTCCCCCGCTGTCTCCTGCTCTGTCCCCCGCTACGTCTCACGATTTGTCCTTGCTGTGTCCCACTGTGTCCCGCTCTGCCCCCAATGTGTCCCGTTGTGTCCACAGATGTGAACCACGCTGTGTAACGCTGTCTCCCCGCTGTATCGACGCTGTGTCCCGCTGGGTCCCGCTGTGTCCTCGCTGTGTTCCCCGCTGTGTCCCGCAGTGTCCCCCGCTGTGTCCCCCGCTTTTTCCTCGCTGTGTCCCCCACTGTGTCCCGCTCTGTCCCGCTCTGTCCCTGCTGTGTCCCGCTGCGTACTGCTGTGTCCTCGCTGTGTCCCCCGCTGTCTCCCGCTCTGTCCCCCGCTGTGTCTCACGATTTGTCCTCGCTGTGTCCCACCGTGTCCCGCTCTGTCCCGCTGTGCCCCCACTGTGTCCCCTTGTGTCCACAGATTTGTACCACACTGTGTAACGCTGTATCCCCGCTGTATCGACGCTGGGTCCCGCTGGGTCCCGCTGTGTCCTCGCCGTGTTCCCTGCTGTGTCCCGCTGTGTCCTGCTGTGTCCTCGCTGTGTCCCCAGCTGTCTCCCGCTCTGTCCCCGCTTCGTCTCACGATTTGTCCTCGCTGTGTCCCACTGTGTCCCACTGTGTCCCGCTGTGCCCCCACTGTGTCCTGTTGTGTCCACAGATGTGTACCACGCTGTGTAAGGCTGTATCCCAGCTGTATCGACACTGTGTCCAGCTAGGTCCCGCTGGGTCCTCGCTGGGTCCACCGCTGTGTCCCGCTGTTTCCCCCGCTGTGTCCCGCTGTGTCCTCGCTGTGTCCCCCGCCGTCTCCCGCTCTGTCTCCCGCTGTGTCTCACGCTTTGTCCCCGCTGTGTCCCACTGTGTTCCGCTGTGTCCCGCTGTGCCCCCACTGTGTCCCTTTGTGTCCACAGCTGTGTACCACGCTGTGTCCTCGCTGTGTTCCCCGCTGTGTCCCGCTGTGTCCTCGCTGGGTCCCCCGCTGTGTCCCGCTGTGTCCCCCGCTATGTCCCGCTGTGTCCCGCTCTGTCCCTGCTGTGTCCCGCTGTGTCCTGCTGTGTCCTCGCTGTGTCCCCCGCTGTCTCCCGCTCTGTCCCCCGCTACGTCTCACGATTTGTCCTCGCTGTGTCCCACTGTGTCCCGCTGTGCCCCCACTGTGTCCCGTTGTGTCCACAGATGTGAACCACACTGTGTCCACCGCTGTGTCCCGCTGTGTCCTCGCTGGGTCCCCCGCTGTGTCCCGCTGTGTCCCCCGCAGTGTCCCGCTGTGTCCCCTGCTGTGTCCCAACTGTGTCCTGCTGTGTTCCGCTGTGTCACGCTGTGTCCTCGCTGTGTCTCCTGCAGTGTCCCGCAGTGTCCCTCCTGTGTCCCCTGCTGTGTCCTGCTGGGTCCCTCTGTGTCCCCTGCTGTGTACCCTGCTCTGTCCCACTGTGTCCCCCGCTGTGTCCCGCTGTGTCCCGCTGTGTAATGCTGTGTCCTGCTGTCTCCCCCACTGAATCCAGCTGTGTCCCCTCTGTGTCCCAATTTGTCCTCGCTGTGTCCCCCGCTGTGTCCCGCTGGGTCCCTCTGTGTCCCCTGCTGTGTACCCTGCTCTGTCCCACTGTGTACCCCGCTGTGTCCAGCTGTGTCCCCACTGTATCGACGCTGTGTCCCGCCTGGTCCCGCTGTGTCCTCGCTGTGTTCCCCGCTGTGTTCCGCTGTTTACCCCTCTGTGTCCCCCGCTGTGTCCCGCTTTGTCCCACTGTGTACTGCTGTGTCCCCCGTTGAGTCACGCTGTGTCCCCGCTGTGTCCCAATGTGTCCTCGCTGTGTCCCCCGCTGTTTCCCACTGTGTCCCCTCTGTGTCCCCCGATGTGTCCACTGCTGTGTCCACCGCTCTGTCCCCACTGTGTCCCACTGTGCCCCGCTGTGTCCCCGCTGTGTGACCGCTGTGTCCCGCTGTGTACCCTGCTGTGTCCAGCTGTGTCACCCCTGTGTCACGCTGTGTCCCCTCTCTGTTCCCCGCTGTCCCCTGCTGTGTCCCCCGCTATGTCCCGATGTGTCCACTGCATAGTCCCGCTGTGACCCAACAGTGTCCCCGCTGTGTCCCGCTGTGTCACACTGTGACCCAAGATGTTCCGCTGGGTCCTGGCTGGGTCCACCGCTGTGCCCCTCTGTTTCCACCGCTGTGTCCCGCTGTGTCCCCCGCTCTCTCCCCCTGTGTCCACCGATGTGTCCCGCTGTTTCCCCCGCTGTGTCCCGCTGTGTCCTCGCTGTGTCCCCTGCTGTCTCCCGCTCTGTCCCCCGCTGTGTCTCACGCTTTGTCCCAGCTGTGTCCCACTGTGTTCCGCTGTGTCCCGCTGTGCCCCCACTGTGTCCCGTTGTGTCCACAGCTGTGTACCACGCTGTGTAACGCTGTATCCCCGCTGTTTTGACGCTGTGTCCCGCTGTGTCCCTCAGTGTCCCCCGCTGTGTCCCCCAATGTGTCCTCGCTGTGTTCCCCGCTGTGTCCCGCTGTGTCCTCGCTGGGTCCCCCGATGTGTCCCACTGTGTCCCCCGCTGTGTCCCGCTGTGTCCCGCTCTGTCCCTGCTGTGTCCCGCTGTGTCCTGCTGTGTCCTCGCTGTGTCCCCCGCTGTCTCCCGCTCTGTCCCCCGCTACGTCTCACGATTTGTCCTCGCTGTGTCCAACTGTGTCCTGCTCTGCCCCCACTGTGTCCCGCTGTGTCCACAGATGTGAACCACGCTGTGTAATGCTGTATCCCCGCTGTATCGACAATGTGTCCCGCTGGGTCCCGCTGGGTCCTCGCTGTGTTCCCCGCTGTGTCCTGCAATGTGCCCCGCTGTGTCCCCCGCTGTGTCCTCGCTGTGTCCCCCACTGTATCCCGCTGTGTCGTCGCTGGGTCCTCTGCTGTGTCCCGCTGTGTCCCCCGCTGTGTCCCGCTGTGTCCCGCTGTGTCCCGCTCTGTCCCTGCTGTGTCCCGCTGTGTCCTGTTGTGTCCTCGCTATGTCCCCCGCTGTCTCCCGCTCTGTCCCCCACTGTGTCTCATGATTTGTCCTCGCTGTGTCCCACTGTGTCCCGCTCTGTCCCGCTGTGCCCCCACTGTGTCCCGTTGTGTACACAGATGTGTACCACGCTGTGTAAGGCTGTACCAGCTGTATCGACGCTGTGTCCCGCTGGGTCCCGCTCTCTCCCCCTGTGTCCACCGCTGTGTCCCGCTGTTTCCCCCGCCGTGTCCCGCTGTGTCCTCGCTGTGTCCCCCGCTGTCTCCCGCTCTGTCCCCCGCTGTGTCTCACGCTTTGTCCCCACTGTGTCCCACTTTGTTCCGCTGTGTCCCACTGTGCCCCCACTGTGTCCCGTTGTGTCCACAGCTGTGTACCACGCTGTGAAACGCTGTGTCCCCGCAGTATCGACGCTGTGTCCCGCTGGGTCCCGCTGTGTCCTCGCTGTGTTCACGGCTGTATCCCGCAGTGTCCCCCGCTGTGTCCTCGCTGTGTTCCCCGCTGTGTCCCACTGTGTCCTCGCTGGGTCCCCCACTGTGTCCCGCTGTGTCCCTCGTTGTGTCCCACTGTGTCCCGCTCTGTCCCCGCTGTGTCCCGCTGTGTCCTGCTGTGTCCTCGCTGTGTCCCCCGCTGTCTCCCGCTCTGTCCCCCGCTACGTCTCACGATTTGTCCTCGCTGTGTCCCACTGTGTCCTGCTGTGCCCCCACTGTTTCCCGTTGTGTCCACAGATGTGTACCACGCTCTGTAACGCTGTGTGCCCGCTGTATCGACACTGTGTCCCGCTGGGTCCCGCTGTGTCCTCGCTGTGTTCCCCACTGTGTCCCGCAGTGATCCCTGCTGTGTCCCCCGCTCTGTCCTCGCTGCGTCCCCCGCTGTGTCCCGCTGTGTCCTCGCTGGGTCCCCCGCTGTGTCCCGCTGTGTCCCGCTGTGTCCCGCTCTGTCCCTGCTGTGTCCCGCTGTGTCCTGCTGTGTCTTCGATGTGTCCCCCGCTGTCTCCCGCTCTGTCCTCCGCTTCGTCTCACGATTTGTCCTCGCTGTGTCCCACTGTGTCCCCCTGTTTCCCGCTGTGCCCCCACTGTGTCCCGTTATGTCCACATATGTGTACCACGCTGTGTAACGCTGTATCCCCGCTGTATCGACTCTGTGTCCCGCTGTGTCCTCCCTGTGTTCCCCGCTGTGTCCCCCTGTGTCCCGCTCTGTCCCTGCTGTGTGCCGCTGTGCCCTGCTGTGTCCTCCCTGTGTCCCCCGCTGTCTCCCGCTCTATCCCCCGCTGTATCTCACGATTTGTCTTCGCTTTGTCCCACTGTGTCCCGCTGTGTCCCGCTGTGCCCCCACTGTGTCCGCTTGTGTCCACAGATGTGTACCACACTGTGTAACGCTGTATCCCCGCTGTATCGACGCTGTGTCCCGCTGTGTCCCGCTGGGTCCCGCTGTGTCCCCCGGTGTGTCCCCTGCTGTTTTCCTGTCTGTGTCCCCCGCTGTGTCCTGCTGTGTCCTCGCTGGGCCCCCGCTGTTTCCCGCTGGGTACCCCGCTGTGTCCCCTGCTGTGTACCCTGCTTTGTCCCGCTGTGTTCCTCGCTGTGTCCCGCTGTGTCCCCCGCTGTGTCCCGCTGTGTCCTCGCTGTGTCGCGCTCTGTCTCCCCCTTGTCCCCGCTGTGTCCCGCGCTGTCCCGTGGTGTCCCGCTTTGTCCCCCGCTGTGTCCGCCTCTGAGTCCCCGCTGTGTCCCCGCTGTGTCCCGCTCTGTCCTCCCTGTGTCCCCCGCTGTGTCCCGCTGTGTCCCTTGCTGTGTCCCGCTGTGTCTACTGCTGTGTTCGTGCTGTGTCCAGCTGTGTCCCGCTGTGTCCCCTTGTGTCCTCACTGTGTCCCACGCTGTGTTCCGCTGAGTACTTGCTGTGTCCCCCGCTGTGTCCTCGCTGTGTCCCCCGCTGTCTCCCGCTGTGTCCCCCGCTGTGTCTCACGCTTTATCCCGTCTGTGTCCCACTCTGTCCCGCTGTGTCCCGCTGTGTCCACCACTGTGTCCCTTTGTGTCCCCAGCTGTGTAACCCGCTGTGTAACGCTGTGAATCCCGCTGTATCGAGGCTGTGTCACGCTGGGTCCCGCTGTGTCCTTGCTCTGTTATTCGTGGTGTCCCCCTCTGTCCCCCGCTGTGTCCCCCGCTCTGTCCTACTGTGTCCCCCGCTGTGTCTTGTTGTGTCCTACTGTGTCCCGTGGTGTCCCGCTTTTTTCCCACTATGTCCCCTGCTGAGTCCCCTCTGTGTCCCCGCTGTGCCCAGCTGTGTCCTCGCTGTGTCCTCTGCTGTCTCCCGCTTTGTCCTACGCTGTGTCCTACTGTGTCCCAATGTGTCCCTGCAGTGTCCCGCACTGTGTCTTGCTGTGTCCCGCTGTGTCCCCCGCTGTGTCATGCTGGGACCCGCTGAGTCCCCGCTGTGTCTCCACTGTGTCCCGCTGTATCCCCCGCTGTGTCCCAGCTGTGTCCCGCTGTGTCCCCCGCTGTGTCCCGCTGTGTCCCGCTGTGTCCCCCGCTGTGTCCCGCTGTGAACCCCGCTGTGTCCTGCTGTGTACCGCTGTGTCCCGCTGTGTCCCGCTCTGTCCCCGCTGTGTCCCGCTGTGTCCCACTCTGTCCCCGCTGTGTCCCGCTGTGTTCCGCTGTGTCCCGCTGTGTACCCCGCTGTGTCCAGCTGTGTCCCCCGCTGTGTCCATCTTTGTCCCCGCTGTGTCTTGCTGTTTCCCACGCTCTGTCCCCCACTGTGTCCCGCTGTGTCTCCCGCTGTGTCCCACTGTGTCCCGCTGTGTCCCCCTCTGTGTCACCGGCTGAGTCCTCGCTGTGTCCCCCGCTGTCTCCCACTCTATCCCCCGCTGTGTCTCACGATTTGCCCCCGCTGTGTCCCACTGTGTCCCGCTGTGTCCCGCTGTGCCCCCACTGTGTCCCGTTGTGTCCACAGCTGTGTACCACGCTCTGTAACGCTGTGTCCTCGCTGTATCGATGCTGTGTCCCCCGCTGTGTCCCGCTGTGTCCTCGCTGTGTTCCCCGCTGTGTCCCGCTGTGTCCCCCGCTGTGTCCCGCTGTGTCCCGCTGTGTCCCGCTCTGTCCCTGCTGTGTCCCGCTGTGTCCCGCTGTTTCCCCGCTGTGTGCCCGCTGTTTCCTCTGTGTCCCCCGCTTTGTCCCACTGTGTCCCGCTGTGTCCCGCTTTGTCCCCGCTTTGTCCAGCAGTGTCCCGCAGTGTCCCCGCTGTGTGCCTATTGTGTCCCGCTGTGTACCCCGCTGTGTCCAGCTGTGTCCCTCGCTGTGTCCAGCTTTGTCCACCGCTGTGTCTCACTGTGTCCCAAGCTCT
>NW_012292564.1:0-7556 GCF_000151885.1 Dipodomys ordii | reverse complement strand
GGAGAAGTTGAAGAATCAGAAGAAGCAGAAGCAGAAGCAGAAAGAGCAGCAGAAGAAGGAGAAGGAGAAGCAGAAGGAGAAGGACAAGCAGGAGAAGCAGAAGAAGCAGAAGCGGGAGAAGCAGAAGAAGAAGAAGAAGAAGAAGAAACAGAAGAAGGAGAAGGAGCAGAAGGAGAAGCAGAAGCGGGAGAAGCAGAAGAAGAAGAAGAAGAAACAGAAGAAGGAGAAGGAGCAGAAGGAGAAGCAGAAGCAGAAGGAGAAGCAGAAAGAGAAGCAGAAGAAGCAGTAGCAGGAGAAGCAGAAGCAGAAGAAACAGAAGAAGCCCAAGAACCAGGAGGAGAACCTGAAGCAGAAGGAGTAGCAGAAGCAGCAGAAGCTGGAAAAGCAGAAGCAGAAGAAACAGAAAAAGCAGAAGAAGCAGAAGCAGGACGAGAAGCAGAAGAAGAAGAAGGAGAAAGAGAAGGATTAGGAGTAGGAGGAGCAGAAGCAGAATAAGAAGCAGAAAGAGAAGCAGTAGGAGAAGCAGAAGAAGAAACAGAAGAAGCAGAAGCAGGAGAAGCAGAAGCAGAATGAGAAGCACAAGAAGGAGAAATTGAAGGAGAAGGAGAATGAGACGGAGAAGCAGAAAGAGAAGTAAGAGAAGCAGAAGAAGAAGAAGCAGGAGAAGCAGAAGCAGAAGAAACAGAAGAAGGAGAAGAGCAGAAGCAGAAGGAGAAGCAAAAGCAGGAGAAGCACAAGAAGCAGAAGCTGAAGCAGAAGAAGAAGAAACAGAAAAAGCAGAAGAAGCAGAAGAAGAAGCAGCAAGAGAAGCAGAAGAAAAAGAAGGAGAAGGAGAAAGAGAAGGATTAGGAGTAGGAGAAACAGAAGGATAAGCAGAAGCAGAAAGAGAAGGAGAAGGAGAAGGAGAAGCAGGAAAATCAGAAGGAGCAGGAGAAGCAGAAGCAGAATGAAAAGCAGAAGAAGGAGAAATTGAAACAGAAGAAGATGCAGAAGGGGAGCAGAAGCAGTAGTAGAAGCAGAAGCAGAAGAAGCTGAAGCAGAAGAAATAGAAGAAGGAGAAGAAGCAGAAGCAGAAAGAGAAGCAGAAACAGAAGGAGAAGCAGAAATAGAAGCAGAAGAAGCCGAAGAAGCAAAAGCAGAATCTGAAGCAGAAGGAGAAGCAGGAGAAGCAGAAGAAGAAGAATCTGGAGAAGAAGAAGGAGAACCAGAAGGAGAAGCAGAAGCAAAAAGAGAAGCAAAAGCAGAAGGAGAAGCAGAAGAAACAGAAGAAGTAGAAGCAGTAGCAGAAAAAGCTGAAGATAGAGAAGCAGAAAGAAAAGCAGAAGGAATAGCAGAAGAACGAGAAAGAGAAACAGAAGGAGAAGCAGAAGGAGAAGCAGAAGGAGAAGCAGGAAAAGCAGAAGAAGCAGAAGCAGACAGAGAAGCAGAAGAAGGAGAAGGAGAAGCAGAAGCAGAAGCAGAAGGAAAAGCACAGCAGAAGGAGAAGCAGGAGAAGCAGAAGAAGCAGAAGCAAAAGGAGAAGAAGAAGGAGAAGAAGCAGAATCAGAAGAAGCAGAAGCAGAAATAGAAAGAGAAGCCGACGAAGAGAAGCAGAACGAGAAGCAGGAGAAGCAGAAGAAGCAGAAGCGGGAGAAGCAGAAGAAGGAGAAACAGAAGAAGGAGAAGGAGCAGAAGGAGAAGCAGAAAGAGAAGCAGGAAAAGCAGAAGAAACAGAAGCAGGAGAAGCAGAAGCAGAAGAAACAGGAGAAGGACAAGAAGCAGATGGAAAAGCACAAACAGAAGGAGAAGCAGAAAGAGAAATAGGGGAAGCAGAAGAAGCAGAAGCAGGAGAAGCAGAAGCATAAGAATCCGAAGAAGCAGAAGCAGAATCTGAAGCAGAAGGAGAAGCAGGAGAAGGAGAAAAAGCAGCATCTGGAGAAGCAGAATGAGAAGCTGAAGTAGAAGCAGAAGCAGAAGCAGAAAGAGAATCAAAAGCAGGAGAAGCAGAAGAAACAGAAGAAGCAGAAGTAGTAGCAGTTGCAGCAGAAGCAGAAGGAAAAGCAGAAGAACGAGAAGGAGAAGGAGAAACAGAAGGAGAAGCAGAAGAAGCAGAAGGAGAAGGAGAAGCAGAAGAAGCAGAAGGAGAAGTAGAAGGAGAAACAGAAGCAGAAGAAGCAGCAGAAGGAGAAGCAGAAGCACAAGAAGATGCATAAGGAGAAGCAGTAGAAGCAGAAGAAGCAGAAGCAGAAGGAGAAGTAGAAGTAGGAGAAGGAGAAGGAAGAGCCGCAGAAGCAGTAGGAGAAGCAGAAAGAGAAGCAGAAGCAGAATGAGAAGCAGAAAGATAAGCAGTAGAAGCAGAAGAAGCAGGAAAAGAAGAAGCAGACTAAAGAGAAGAAGAAGAAGAAACAGAAGCAAAAGAAACAGAAGAAGGAGAAGAGCAGAAGCAGAAGCCGAAGGAGAAGCAGAAGCAGAAGGAGAAGGAGAAAGAGAAGCAGGAGGATCAGAAGAAGCAGGAGAAGCAGAAGCAGAAGAAACAGGAGAAGCCGAAGAAGCAGAAGCAGAATATGAAGCAGGAGAAACAGAAGAATCACAATCTAAAGCAGAAGCAGAAGAAAAAGAAATAGTAGAATAAGCAGAAGCAGAAGCAGCAGGAGAAGCAGAAGAAGAAGAAGGAGAAGGCGAAAGAGAAGGATTAGGAGTAGGAGACGCAAAAGGATAAGCAGAAGCAGAAAGAGACGCAGAAGGAGAAGCAGCACGAGAAGTAGGAGAAGCAGGAGGAGCAGAAGCAGGAGAAGCAGAAGAAACAGAAGACGCAGAAACAGAATGAGAAGCAGAAGGAGAAATTGAAGCAGAAGCAGAAGGAGAAGCAGAAGAAGAAGAAGGAGAAGGAGAAGGAGAAGCAGAACGAGAAGCAGAAAGAGAAGCAGAACGAGAAGCAGGAGAAGCAGAAGCAGGAGAAGCAGAAGCAGAAGAAACAAAAGAAGGAGAAGAAGCAGAAGCAGAAGGAGAAGCAGAAACAGAAGCAAAAGCAGAAAGAGAAGCAGGAGAAGCAGAAGAAGCATCAGCAGGAGAAGCAGAAGTAGAAGAAGCCGAAGAAGCAGAAGCAGAACCTGAAGCAGAAGGAGAAGCAGGAGAAGCAGAAGAAGCAGAATCCGGAGAAGCAGAAGGAGAAGCAGAAGCAGAAAGAGAAGCAAAAGCAGAAGGAGAAACAGAAAAAAACATAAGAAGAAGAGGCAGTAGCAGAAGAAGCAGATGATGCAGAAGCAGAAGGAAAAGCAGAAGAACGAGAAGGAGAAGGAGAAGGAGAAACAGGAGAAGCAGAAAGAGAAGCAGAAGAAGGAGCAGAAGAAGGAAAAGCAGCAGGAAAACAGAAAGAGCTGCAGAAGGAGAATCAGGAGATGCAGAAACAGGAGATGAAGAAGCAGAAGAAACATGAGAAGGACAAGAAGCAGAAGCAGAAGGAGAAGCAGAAACAGAAGGAGAAGCAGAAAGAGAAGGAGGGGAAGCAGAAGAAGCAGAAGCAGGAGAAGCAGAAGCATAAGAATCCGAAGAAGCAGAAGCAGAACCTGAAGCAGAAGGAGAAGCAGGAGAAGCAGAAGAAGCAGAATCTGGAGAAGCAGAATGACAAGCTGAAGGAGAAGCAGAAAGAGAATCAAAAGCAGATGGAGAAGCAGAAGAAACAAAAGAAGTAGAATCAGTAGCCGTTGTAGCAGAAGCAGAAGGAGAAGCAGAAGGAAAAGCAGAAGAACAAGGAGAAGGAGAAACAGAAGGAGAAGCAGAAGGAGAAGCAGAAAGAGAAGCATGTAAAGCAGAAGAAAAAGAAGCAGAAGGAGAATCAGAAGGAGAAGCAGAAGAAGGAGAAGGAGAAGCAGAAGCAGAATAAGATGCAGAAGGAGAAGCAGAAGAAGCAGAAGCAGAAGGAGAAACAGGAAAAGCAGAAGAAGCAGAAGCAAAAGAAGAAGCAAAAGAAGGAGAAGGAGAAGCAGAAGCAGAAGAAGAAGCATAAGGACAAGCACAAGCAGAAGGAGATGCAGAAGGAGAAGCAGGAGAAGCAGAAGAAGCAGAAGCTAAAGGAGAAGCAGAAGTAGGAGAAGGAGAAGGAGGAGAATCAGAAGCAGAAAGAGAAGCAGAAGCGGAATGAGAAGCAGAAAGAGAAGCAGGAGAAGCACAAGAAGCAGAAGCAAGAGAAGCCGAAAGAGAAGAAGCAGAAACAGAAGCAGAAGGAGAAGCCGAAGCAGAAGGAGAAGCAGCAGAAGAAGTAGAACCAGAAATTCAGGCAGGAGAAACAGAAGAAGCAGAAGCAGAAGGAGAAGCAAAAAGAGAAGAAGAAGGAGAAGTAGAAGAAGCAGCAGAAGGAGAAGCAGCAGAAGAAGCAGAAAAACAAGCAGGAAAAGCAGAAATAGAAAGAGAAGTAGAAGCAGAAGAAGGAGAAGCAGAAGAAGAAGCAGTAGAAGCATAAGAAGCAGAAGCAGGAGAAGCAGAATCAGGAGAGAAAGAAGAAGCATAAGAAGCAGAAGCAGAGGGAGAAACAGAAGAAGGAGCAGCAGAAGGTGAAGCAGAAGGAGATGCAGAAACAGAAAGAGAAGCAGAAACAGAAGGAGAAGAAGAAGGACAAGTTGGAGAATCAGAAGAAGCAGAAGCAGAACCAGAAAGAGAAGCAGAAGAAGGAGAAGAAAAAGCAGAAGCAGAGGAAAGGAAGGAGAAGCAGAAGAAGCAGAAGCGGGAGAAGCAGAAGCAGCAGCAGAAGAAGAAGAACAAGAAGAAGAAGAAGAAGAAGAAGAAGAAGAAGAAGAAGAAGAAGAAGAAGAAGAAGAAGAAGAAGAAGAAGAAGAAGAAGAAACAGAAGAAGGAGAAGGAGCAGAAGGAGAAGAAGAAGCAGAAGGAGAAGCAGAAAGAGAAGGAGAAGCAGAAAGAGAAGGAGAAGAAGCAGTAGCAGGAGAAGCAGAAGAAGAAACAGAAGAAGCCGAAGAAGCAGAAGCAGGACCTGAAGCAGAAGAAACAGAACAAGCAGAAGAAGCCGAAGCAGAAGCAGAAGGAGTAGCAGAACGAGAAGCAGAAGAAGAAGAAGGAGAAGGAGAAAGAGAAGGATTAGGAGTAGGAAGAGCAGAAGGAGAATCAGAAGCAGAACGAGAAGCAGAAGGAGCAGCAGACGGAGAAGCAGAAGGAGAATCAGAAGGAGAAGCAGAAGAAGGAGAAACAGAAGCAGAAGAAGCAGCAGAAGGAGAAGCAAAAGCAGAAGAAGATGCAGAAGGAGGAGCAGGAGAAGCAAAAGAAGCAAAAGCAGGAGAAGCAGAAGTAGGAGAAGGAGAAGGAGAAGGAAGGGCAGCAGAAGGAATAGGAGAAGCAGAAGGAGAAGCAGAAACAGAGTGAGAAGCAGAAAGAGAAGCAGTAGAAGCAGAATAAGCAGGAAAAGCAGAAGCAGACGAAAGAGAAGAAGAAGAAGAAGAAGAAGAAGAAGAAGAAGAAGAAGAAGAAGAAGAAGAAGAAGAAGAAGAAGTAGAAGACGAAGAAGAAAAAAAAGAAGAAGAAAAAGAAAATGAAGAAGAAGAAGAAGAAGAAAAAGAAGAAGAAGAAGCATAAGGAGAAGCAAAAGGAGAAGCAGGAGAAGCAGAAGAAGCAGAAGCAGGAGAAGCAGAAGATAAAGAATAAGCAAAAGAAGCAGAAGCAAAATCACTGGGGGAAGCAGAAGAAGGAGAAGGACAAGGAGCAGCAGAAGGAGAAGCAGAAGCAGAAAGAGAATCAGAAACAGAAGGAGAACAAGAAGGAGAAGCAGGAGAATCAGAAGAAGCAGAAGTAGAAGCAGAAAGAGAAGGAGAAGAAGGAGAAGCAGAAGTAGAATCAGAAGAAACAGAAGAAGAAGAAGCAGAAGAATCAGAAGCAAAAGAAACAGAAGAAGGAGAAGAGCAGAAGCAGAAGGAGAAGCAGAAGCAGAAGGAGAAGAAGAAAGAGAAGCAGGAGAAGCAGAAGAAGCAGGAGAAGCAGAAGCAGAAGAAACAGGAGAAGCCGAAGAAGCAGAAGCAGAATCTGAAGCAGAAGGAGAAACAGAAGAAACACAATCTGAAGCAGAAGCAGAAGAAACAGAAATAGTAGAATAAGCAGACGCAGAAGCACCAGTAGAAGCAGAAGAAGAAGAAGGAGAAGGCGAAACAGAAGGATTAGGAATAGGAGAAGCAAAAGGATAAGCAGAAGCAGAAAGAGACGCAGAAGGAGAAGCAGCACGAGAAGTAGGAGAAGCTGGAGAAGCAGAAGCAGGAGAAGCAGAAGAAACAGAAGACGCAGAAGCAGAATGAGAAGTAGAAGGAGAAATTGAAGCAGAAGCAGAAAGAGAAGCAGAAGCAAAAGGAGATGCAGAAGAAGGAGAAGGAGAAGCAGACAGAGAAGCAGAAAGAGAAGCAGAACGAGAAGCAGGAGAAGCAGAAGCAGGAGAAGCAGAAGCAGAAGAAACAGAAGAAGGAGAAGAAGAAGAAGGAGAAGAAGCAGAAGCAGAAGGAGAAGCAGAAACAGAAGGAAAAGCAGAAAGAGAAGCAGGAGAAGCAGAAGAAGCAGCAGCACGAGAAGCAGAAGAAGCAGAAGCCGAAGAAGCAGAAGCAGAATCTGACGCAGAAGGAGAAACAGAAGAAGCACAATCTAAAGCAGAGGCAGAAGAAACAGAAATAGTAGAATAAGCAGAAGCAGAAGCACCATGAGAAGCAGGAAAAGCAGAAGGAGAAGGCGAAAGAGGAGGATTAGGAGTAGGAGAAGCAAAAGGATAAGCAGAAGCAGAAAGAGACGCAGAAGGAGAAGCAGCACGAGAAGTAGGAGAAGCAGGAGAAGCAGAAGAATCAGAAGACGCAGAAGCAGAATGAGAATCAGAAGGAGAAATTGAAGCAGAAGCAGAAACAGAAGGAGAAGCAGAAGCAGAAGAGAAGCAGAAGGAGAAGGAGAAGCAGAAAAAGAAGCAGAACGAGAAGCAAGAGAAGCAGAAGCAGGAGAAGCAGAAACAGAAAAAACAGAAGAAGGAGAAGAAGCAGCAGCAGGAGAAGCAGAAACAGAAGAAGCCGAAGAAGCAGAAGCAGAACCAGAAGCAGAAGGAGAAGCAGGAGAAGCAGAAGAAGCAGAATCTGGAGAAGCAGAAGGAGAAGCAGAAGCAGAAAGAGAAGCAAAAGCAGAAGGAGAGCAGGAGGAGAACCAGAGGAAACAGAAGAAGCAGAGGCAGTAGCAGAAGAAGCAGAAGATGAAGAAGCAGGAGGAGAAGCAGAAGGAAAAGCAGAAGAACGAGAAGGAGAAGGAGAAGGAGAAACAGGAGAAGCAGAAAGAGAAGCAGAAGAAAGAGCAGGAGAAGGAAAAGCAGCAGGAGAAGCAGAAAGAGCAGCAGAAGGAGAAGCAGGAGATGCAGAAACAGGAGAAGCAAAAGCAGAAGAAACAGGAAAAGGACAAGAAGCAGAAGCAGAATGAGAAGCAGAAACAGAATGAGAAGCAGAAAGAGAAGAAGGGGAAGCAGCAGAAGCAGGAGAAGCAGAAGCATAAGAATCCGAAGAAGCAGAAGCAGAACCTGAAGCAGAGAGAAGCAGAGAAGCTGAGAAGCAGAATCTGGAGAA
>NW_012292563.1:0-7556 GCF_000151885.1 Dipodomys ordii | reverse complement strand
AGCAGAAGGAGAAGCAGAAGAAATAGAAGAAGCAGAAACAGTAGCAGAAGAAGCTGAAGATGCAGAAGCAGAAAGAGAAACAGAAGGAATAGCAGAATAACGAGAAGGAGAAATAGAAGGAGAAGCAGAAGGAGAAGCAGGAAAAGCAGAAGAAACAGAAGCAGACGGAGAAGCAGAAGAAGGAGAAGGAGAAGCCAGAGCAGAAGAAGAAGCAGAAGGACAAGCACAAGCAGAAGGAGATGCAGAAGGAGAAGCAGGAAATGCAGAAGACACAGAAGCAGAAGGAGAAGAAGAAGGAGAAGAATCAGAATCAGAAGAAGCAGAAATAGAAAGAGAAGCCGACGAAGAGAAGCAGAACTAGAAGCAGGAGAAGCAGAAGAAGCACAAGCGGGAGAACAGAAGAAGAAGAAACAGGAGAAGGAGAAGGAGCAGAAGCAGGAGAAGGAGAAGCAGAAAGAGAAGCAGGAAAAGCAGAAGAAGCAGAAGCAGGAGAAGCAGAAGGAGAAGAAATAGGAGAAGGACAAGAAGCAGAAAGAGAAGCAGTAGAAGCAGAAGAGGCAGGAAAAGCAGAAGCAGAAGAAAGAGAAGAAGAAGAAGACGAAGAAGAAGAAGAAAAAGAAGCAGCAGCATAAGGAGAAGCATAAGGAGAAGCATAAGCAGAAGTATAAGAAGAAGCAGTAGAAGCAGAAGAAGCAGAAGCAGGAGAAGCTGAAGCAGAAGAAAAAGAATAAGCATAAGAAGCAGAAGCAGAAGCAGTGAGAGAAGCAGAAGAAGGAGAAGGAGAAGGAGCATCAGAAGGAGAAGCAGAAGCAGAAAGAGAAGCAGAAACAGAAGGAGAACAAGAAGGAGAAGCGGGAGAATCAGAAGAAGCAGAAAGAGAAGGAGAAGAAGGAGAAGCAGAAGTAGAATCCGAAGAAACAGAAGAAGAAGAAGCAGAAGAAACAGAAGCAAAAGAAACAGAAGAAGGAGAAGAGCAGAAGCAGAAGCAGAAGGAGAAGCAGAAGGAGAAGCTGAAAGAGCAGAAGAAGCAGGAGAAGCAGAAGCAGAAGAAACAGGAGAAGCCGAAGAAGCAGAAGCAGAATCTGAAGCAGAAGGAGAAACAGAAGAATCACAATCTGAAGCAGAAGCAGAAGAAACAGAAATAGTAGAATAAGCAGAAGTAGAAGCACCAGGACAAGCAGAAGAACAAGAAGGAGAAGGTGAAAGAGAAGGATTAGGAGTAGGAGAAGCAAAAGGATAAGCAGAAGCAGAAAGAGACGCAGAAGGAGAAGCAGCACGAGAATTAGGAGAAGCAGGAGAAGCAGAAGCAAGAGAAGCAGAAGAAACAGAAGACGCAGAAGCAGAATGAGAAGCAGAAGGAGAAATTGAAGCAGAAGGAGAAGGAGAAGCAGAAGGAGAAGCTGAAGAAGGAGAAGCAGAAAAAGAAGCACAACGAGAAGCACAACGAGAAGCAGGAGAAGCAGAAGCAGGAGAAGCAGAAGCAGAAGAAACATAAGAAGGAGAAGAAGCAGAAGCAGAAGGAGAAGCAGAAACAGAAGGAAAAGCAGAAATAGAAGCAGGAGCAGCAGAAGCAGCAGCAGCAGGAGAAGCAGAAGCAGAAGAAGCCGAAGAAGCAGAAGCAGAACCTGAAGCATAAGGAGATACAGGAGAAGCAGAAGAAGCAGAATCTGGAGAAGCAGAAGGAGAAGCAGAAGCAGAAAGAGAAGCAAAAGCAGAAGGAGAAGCAGAAGAAACAGAAGAAGCAGAATGAGTAGTAGAAGAAGCTGAAGATGCAGAAGCAAAAAGAGAAGCAGAAGAAATAGCAGAAGAACGAGAAGGAGAAATAGAAGGAGAAGCAGAAGGAGAAACAGGAAAAGCAGAAGAAACAGAAGCAGACGGAGAAGCAGAAGAAGGAGAAGGAGAAGCCGGAGCAGAAGAAGAAGCAGAAGGAAAACCACAAGCAGAAGGAGATGCAGAAGGAGAAGCAGGAAATGCAGAAGACGCAGAAGCAGAAGGAGAAGAAGAAGGAGGAGAATCAGAGTGAGAAGAAGCAGAAGCAGAAATAGAAAGAGAAGCCGACGAAGAGAAGCAGAACGAGAAGCAGGAGAAGCAGAAGAAGCACAAGTGGGAGAAGCAGAAGAAGAAGAAACAGAAGAAGGAGAAGGAGCAGAACCAGAAGGAGAAGCAGAAGGAGAAGCAGAAAGAGAAGCAGGAAAAGCAGAAGAAGCAGAAGCAGGAGAAGCAGAAGGAGAAGAAACAGGAGAAGGACAAGAAGCAGAAAGAGAAGCAGTAGAAGACACAGAAGAAGGAGAAGGAGCAGAAGGAGAAGCAGAAGGAGAAGCAGAAAGAGAAGCAGAAGAAGCAGTAGCAGGAGAAGCAGATGCAGAAGAAACAGAAGAAGACCAAGAACCAGAAGGAGAACCTGAAGCAGAAGGAGAAGCAGAAGCAGCAGAAGCTGGAAAAGCAGAAGCAGAAGAAACAGAACAAGCAGAAGAAGCAGAAGCAGAACGAGAAGCAGAAGAAGAAGAAGGAGAAAGAGAAGGATTAGGAGTAGGAGGAGCAGAAGCAGAATAAGAAGCAGAAAGAAAAGCAGAAGGAGAAGCAGAGGAAAAACAGAAGAAGCAGAAGCAGGAGAAGCAGAAGCAGAAGAAGAATGAGAAGCACAAGAAGGAGAAATTGAAGGAGAAGGAGAATGAGACGGAGAAGCAGAAGGAGAAGTAGGAGAAGCAGAATAAGAAGAAACAGAAGAAGGAGAAGAGCAGAAGCAGAAGCAGAAGGAGAAGCAGAAGCAGAAGGAGAAGCAGAAGAAGCAGAAGCGGAAGCAGAAGAAGAAGAAACAGAAAAAGCAGAAGAAGCCGAAGAAGAAGAAGCAGGAGAAGCAGAAGAAGAAGAAGGAGAAAGAGAAGGATTAGGCGTAGGAGAAACAGAAGGATAAGCAGAAGCAGAAAGAGAAGGAGAAGGAGAAGCAGGAGAAGCAGAAGGAGCAGAAGCAGGAAAATCAGAAGCATAATGAAAGGCAGAAGAAGGAGAAATTGAAACAGAAGAAGATGCAGAAGCAGAAGCAGTAGTAGAAGCAGAAGAAGGAGAAGCAGAAGGAGAAGGATAAAGAGAAACAGAAGGAGAAGCAGGAGAAGCAGAAGCAGGAGAAGCAGAATCAGAAGAAATAGAAGAAGGAGAACAAGCAGAAGCAGAAAGAGAAGCAGAAACAGAAGGAGAAGCAGAAATAGAAGCAGAAGAAGACGAAGAAGCAAAAGGAGAACCTGAAGCAGAAGGAGAAGCTGGAGAAGCAGAAGAAGAAGAATCTGGAGAAGAAGAAGGAGAACCAGAAGGAGAAGCAGAAGCAGAAAGAGAAGCAAAAGCAGAAGGAGAAGCAGAAGAAACAGAAGAAGCAGAAGCAGTAGAAGAAGCTGAAGATGCAGAAGCAGAAAGAGAAGCAGAAGGAATAGCAGAAGAACGAGAAGGAGAAACAGAAGGAGAAGCAGAAGGAGAAGCAGGAAAAGAAGAAGAAGCAGAAGCAGACGGAGAAGCAGAAGAAGGAGAAGGAGAAGCAGAAGCAGAAGGAAAAGGGCAAGCAGAAGGAGATGCAGAAGGAGAAGCAGGAGAAGCAGAAGAAACAGAAGCAGAAGGAGAAGAAGAAGGAGAAGAATCAGAAGAAGCAGAAGCAAAAATAGAAAGAGAAGCCGACGAAGAGAAGCAGAATGAGAAGCAGGGGAAGCAGAAGAAGCAGAAGCGGGAGAAGCAGAAGAAGAAGAAGAAGGAGAAGGAGCAGAAGGAGAAGCAGAAGGAGAAGCAGAAAGAGAAGCAGGAAAAGCAGAAGAAGCAGAAGCAGGAGAAGCAGAAGCAGAAAACAGGAGAAGGACAAGAAGCAGAAGCAGAAGGAGAAGCAGAAACAGAAGGAGAAGAAGAAAGAGAAAGAGGGGAAGCAGAAGAAGCAGAAGCAGGAGTAGCAGAAGCATAAGAATCCGAAGAAGCAGAAGCAGAACCTTAAGCAGAAGGAGAAGCAGGAGAAGGAGAAGAAGCAGAATCTGGAGAAGCAGAATGAGAAGCTGAAGTAGAAGCAGAAGCAGAAGCAGAAAGAGAATCAAAAGCAAAAGGAGAAGCAGAAGAAACAGAAGAAGCAGAAGCAGTAGCAGTTGCAGCAGAAGGAGAAGCAGAAGGAAAAGCCGAAGAACGAGAAGGAGAAGGAGAAACAGAAGGAAAAGCAAAAGGATAATCAGAAGGAGAAGCAGAAGAAGCACAAGGAGAAGCAGAAGGAGAAACAGAAGCAGAAGCAGAAAGAGAATCAAAAGCAGAAGGAGAAGCAAAAGAAACAGAAGAAGCAGAAGCAGTAGCAGAAGAATCTGAAGATGCAGAAGCAGAAAGAGAAGCAGAAGGAATAGCAGAAGAACGAGAAGGAGAAACAGAAGGATAAGCAGAAGCATTAAGAGAAGGAGAAGGAGAAGCAGGAGAAGCAGAAGGAGCAGAAGCAGGAGAAGCAGAAGCATAATGAAAGGCAGAAGAAGGAGAAATTGAAACAGAAGAAGATGCAGAAGGAGAAGCAGAAGCAGTAGTAGAAGCAGAAGAAGGAGAAGGAGAAGGAGAAGCATAAAGAGAAACCGAAGGAGAAGCAGGAGAAGCAGACTCAGAAGAAATAGAAGATGGAGAAGAAGCAGAAGCAGAAAGAGAAGCAGAAACAGAAGGAGAAGCAGAAATAGAAGCAGAAGAAGCCGAAGAAGCAAAAGGAGAACCTGAAGCAGAACCTGAAGAAGCAGGAGAAGCAGAAGAAGCAGAATCTGGAGAAGAAGAAGGAGAACCAGAAGGAGAAGCAGAAGCAGAAAGAGAAGCAAAAGCAGAAGGACAAGCCGAAGAAACAGAAGAAGCAGAAGCAGTAGCAGAAGAAGCTGAAGATGCAGAAGCAGAAAGAGAAGCAGAAGGAATAGCAGAAGAACGAGAAGGAGAAATAGAAGGAGAAGCAGAAGGAGAAACAGGAAAAGCAGAAGAAACAGAAGCAGACGGAGAAGCAGAAGAAGGAGAAAGAGAAGCCGGAGCAGAAGAAGAAGCAGAAGGAAAAGCACAAGCAGAAGGAGATGCAGAAGGAGAAGCAGGAAATGCAGAAGACGCAGAAGCAGAAGGAGAAGAAGAAGGAGGAGAATCAGAATCAGAAGAAGCAGAAGCAGAAATAGAAAGAGAAGCCGACGAAGAGAAGCAGAACGAGAAGCAGGAGAAGCAGAAGAAGCACAAGCGGGAGAAGCAGAAGAAGAAGAAACAGAAGAAGGAGAAGGAGCAGAAGCAGAAGGAGAAGCAGAAAGAGAAGCAGGAAAAGCAGAAGAAGCAGAAGCAGGAGAAGCTGAAGGAGAAGAAACAGGAGAAGGACAAGAAGCAGAAAGAGAAGCAGTAGAAGCAGAAGAAGCAGGAAAAGCAGAAGCAGAAGAAAGAGAAGAAGAAGAAGACGAAGAAGAAGAAGAAAAAGAAGCAGCAGCATAAGGAGAAGCATAAGGAGAAGCATAAGGAGAAGTATAAGGAGAAGCAGTAGAAGCAGAAGCAGGAGAAGCTGAAGCAGAAGAAAAATAATAAGCAAAAGAAGCAGAAGCAGAAGCAGTGAGAGAAGCAGAAGAAGGAGAAGGAGAAGGAGCAGCAGAAGGAGAAGCAGAAGCAGAAAGAGAAGCAGAAACAGAAGGAGAACAAGAAGGAGAAGCAGGAGAATCAGAATAAGCAGAAAGAGAAGGAGAAGAAGGAGAAGCAGAAGTAGAATCCGAAGAAGCAGAAGAAGAAGAAGCAGAAGAAACAGAAGCAAAAGAAACAGAAGAAGGAGAAGAGCAGAAGCAGAAGCAGAAGGAGAAGCAGAAGCAGAAGGAGAAGCAGAAAGAGAAGCAGGAGAAGCAGAAGAAGCAGGAGAAGCAGAAGCAGAAGAAACAGGAGAAGCCGAAGAAGCAGAAGCAGAATCTGAAGCAGAAGGAGAAACAGAAGAAGCACAATCTGAAGCAGAAGCAGAAGAAACAGAAATAGTAGAACAAGCAGAAGCAGAAGCACCAGGACAAGCAGAAGAACAAGAAGGAGAAGGCGAAAGAGAAGGATTAGGAGTAGGAGAAGCAAAAGGATAAGCAGAAGCAGAAAGAGACGCAGAAGGAGAAGCAGCACGAGAAGTAGGAGAAGCAGGAGAAGCAGAAGCAAGAGAAGCAGAAGAAACAGAAGACGCAGAAGCAGAATGAGAAGCAGAAGGAGAAATTGAAGCAGAAGGAGAAGGAGAAGCAGAAGGAGAAGCTTAAGAAGGAGAAGGAGAAGCAGAAAGAGAAGCAGAAAGAGAAGCACAACGAGAAGCAGGAGAAGCAGAAGCAGGAGAAGCAGAAGCAGAAGAAACATAAGAAGGAGAAGAAGCAGAAGCAGAAGGAGAAGCAGAAACAGTAGGAAAAGCAGAAATAGAAGCAGGAGCAGCAGAAGAAGCAGCAGCAGGAGAAGCAGAAGCAGAAGAAGCCGAAGAAGCAGAAGCAGAACCTGAAGCATAAGGAGATACAGGAGAAGCAGAAGAAGCAGAATCTGGAGAAGCAGAAGGAGAAGCAGAAGCAGAAAGAGAAGCAAAAGCAGAAGGAGAAGCAGAAGAAACAGAAGAAGCAGAGGCAGTAGCAGAAGAAGCAGAAGATGCAGAAGCAGAAGGAGAAGCAGAAGCAGTAGTAGAAGCAGAAGAAGGAGAAGCAGAAGGAGAAGCATAAAGAGAAACAGAAGGAGAAGCAGGAGAAGCAGAAGCAGGAGAAGCAGAATCAGAAGAAATAGAAGAAGGAGAAGAAGCAGAAGTAGAAAGAGAAGCAGAAACAGAAGGAGAAGCAGAAAAAGAAGCAGAAGAAGCCGAAGAAGCAAAAGCAGAATCTAAAGCAGAAGGAGAAGCAGGAGAAGCAGAAGAAGCAGAATCTGGAGAAGAAGAAGGAGAACTAGAAGGAGAAGCAGAAGCAGAAAGAGAAGCAAAAGCAGAAGGAGAAGCAGAAGAAATAGAAGAAGCAGAATCAGTAGCAGAAGAAGCTGAAGATGCAGAAGCTGAAAGAGAAGCAGATGGAATATCAGAAAAACGAGAAGGAGAAATAGAAGGAGCAGCAGAAGGAGAAGCAGGAAAAGCACAAGAAACAGAAGCTGACGGAGAAGCAGAAGAGGAGAAGGAGAAGCCAGAGCAGAAGAAGAAGCAGAAGTACAAGCACAAGCAGAAGGAGATGCAGAAGGAGAAGCAGGAAATGCAGAAGACACAGAAGCAGAAGGAGAAGAAGAAGGAGAAGAATCAGAGTCAGAAGAAGCAGAAATAGATAGAGAAGCCGATGAAGAGAAGCAGAACGAGAAGCAGGAGAAGCAGAAGAAGCAAAAGCGGGAGAAGCAGAAGAAGAAGAAACTGAAGAAGGAGAAGGAGCAGAAGCAGGATAAGCAGAAGGAGAAGTAGAAAGAGAAGCAGGAAAAGCAGAAGAAGCAGAAGCAGGAGAAGCAGAAGGAGAAGAAACAGGAGAAGGACAAGAAGCAGAAAGAGAAGCAGTAGAAGCAGAAGAGGAAGGAAAAGCAGAAGCAGGAGAAAGAGAAGAAGAAGAAGAAGAAGCAGCAGCATAAGGAGAAGCATAAGGAGAAGC
>NW_012292562.1:0-7560 GCF_000151885.1 Dipodomys ordii | reverse complement strand
CAGCGGGACACAGCGGGACAAACCAGGACACAGCGGGGGACACAACAGGACAGAGCGGGGACACAGTGGGGACTCTGCGGGGGACACAGCGGGACACAGCGGGGGACACAGCGGGACACAGCGGGGGACACTGTGGGACACAGTGTGGGACAGAGCGTAGGACACAACGAGACACAGCGGGGACAAAGTTGGACACAGCGGGGTACACAGAGGGACACTGCAGGGACACAGCGGGGAAACAGCGTGACACAAAAGGACACAGCGGGACACAGCGGGGGACACAGCGAGGACACAGCGGCACACAGTGGGGGACACAGCAAGGACAGAGCGGGACACAGCGGTGGACACAGCGGGACATAGCGGGGGCCACAGCGGGGCACACAGCGGGACACAGCGGGACACAGCGGGGGACACAGGAAGGACACAGCGGTACACAGCGGGGGACAGAGCGAGGACACATTGGGACACAGCGGCGACAAAGCAGTAGACACAGCGCGACACAGTGGCGGACATAGCGGGACACAGTGGGGGACACAGGGAGGACCCAGCGGGACCCAGCGGGACCCAGCGTCGATACAGCGGGGACACAGTGGGACACAGTGAGGTACACAGCTGGGGACACAACGGGACACAGCAGGGAACATAGGGAGGACATAGCGGGACCCAGCAGGACCCAGCGTCGTTACAGCGGAGACACAGCGGGACACAGCGGGGTGCACAGCAGGGGACACAATGGAACACTGCGGGGGACACAGCGAGGACAAAGCGGGACAGAACGGTACACAGCGGGGACACTGCGGGAACATAGTGGGACACAGTGGTGTAGCGGGACAAAGCGGGACAGTGTGGGACAGAGCGTGGGACACAGCGAGACACAGCGGGGACAAAACTGGACACAGCGGGTTACACAGAGGGACACAGCAGAGACACAGCGGGGAAACAGCGTGACACAAAAGGACACAGCGCGACACAGCGGGGGACACAGCGAGGACACAGCGGCACACAGTGGGGGAAACAGCAAGGACAGAGTGGGACACAGCGGGGGACACAGCAGGACATAGCAGGGGACAAAGCGGGGGACACAGCGGGACACAGCGGTACACAGCGGGGACACTGCGGGAACATAGTGGGACACAGCGAAGACACACCAGGACACAGCGGGAACACAGAGGGGACTCAGCGGGACAAAGCGGGGGAAACAGCGGGACACAGCGGGACACAGCGGGGGACATAGCGGGGGACAGCGGAGACAGAGAGGGGACAAAGCGAGACACAGCGGTGACACAGCTGGACACAACAGAGTACACAGCGGGACACAGCGGGCACACAGAGGGGACACAGCGGGGCAGAGCGGGACACAGCAGGGACCGAGCGGGACATAGCGGGACACAGCGGAACACAGCGGGGGACACAGCGGGACACAGCGGGGGACCCAGCGAGGACACAGCGGGACACAGCGGGGGACACAGCTGGGGACACAGCGGGACACAGCGGGGAACACAGCGAGGACACAGCGGGACCCAGCAGGACACAGCATCGATACACCGGGGACACAGTGTTACACAGCGTGGTACCCAGCTGTGGACACAACGGGACAGAGTGGGGGCACAGCGAGACACTGCGGGACACAGCAGGGGACACAGCGGGACACAGCGCGACACAGCGGGGAACAGAGAGGGAGACAGCGGGGGACACAGCGAGGACAAAGCGGGACACAGCGGTGACACAGCGGGGACTCAGTGGGGGACGCAACGGGGGACAAAGAGGGACACCACGGACCACAGCGGGACGCAGCGGGAAACAGCAGTGACCCTGCGGGGACACGGTGGGACACAGCGGGACACAGTTGCGACACAGAGGGGACTCAGTGGGGGACACAGCAGGGAACAAAGCAGGACACCACGGGACAGTTTGACACAGCGGGTCACAGCGGGGACACTGCACGGACACAGCGGTACAAAGCGGGGGACACAGCGGGGACTCAGCGGGGGACACAGCGGGGGACAAATCGGGACACCACGGAACACAGCGGGTCACAGCGTGAAACAGCGGTGACCCTGTGGGGACACAGCGAGACCCAGTGGGGGACACAGCGGGACACAGCGGGGACTCACCTGGGGACACAGCGAAGGACAAACTGGGACACCACGGGACACAGTGGGACACAGCGGGACACAGCGGGGACACTGCGGGAACATAGCGGGACACAGCGGGGGACACAGGGGGACACAGCGGGACACAGCAGGGACAGAGCGGGACACAGCGGGACACAGCGGGGACACTGCGGGAACATAGCGGGACACAGCGGGGTACACAGCAGGACACAGCAGTGGACACAGCGGGAACACAGCTGGACACAGCGGGGTACACAATGGGACACAGGGGGCACACAGTGGGGACACAGCGGGGGACACAGCGGGACACAGCGGGTCACAGCGGGGGACACAGCGGGGGACACAGCGGGGGACAGCAGAGGACAGAGAGGGGACACAGCGGACACAGCGGGGTACACAGAGGGACACAGCGGGCACACAGTGGGGACACAGCGGGACAAAGCAGGACACAACGGGGACAGAGCAGGACAGAGCGTGACACAGCGAGGACACATTGGGACACAGCGGGACACAGAGGAACTCAGCGGGAGACACAGCAGTACACAGCGGGAAACAGTGTGACACACCGGGGAGACAGCAGGGACACAGTGGGGGACACAGCAGGACACAGCGGGTCACAGCGGGGGACACAGCGGGACACAGCGGGGGACACAGCGAGGACACAGCGGGTCACAGCGGGACACAGCGTGGGACAAAGCAGGAGACAGCGAGGGACAAAGCGAATACCCAGCTGGACACAGCGGGGTACACAGCGGGACACAGCGGGGGACACAGAAGGGTACACAGCGGGACACAGCGAGAAACACAGCCAGGTCACAGCGGGGGTCACAGCGGGGGCCAAAGCGGGACAACACGGGACACAGTGTGACACAGTGTGACACAGTGGGGACACTGCAGGGGCCCAGCGGGACAAAGCGGGCGACAAAGCGGGACACAGCGGGACACAGCGGGAGACACAGCGGGGGACAGCAGGGGACAGAGAGGGGACACAGCGGGAGACACTAAGGGTGAGAGCAGGGGACAGAGAGGGGACACAGCGGGACACAGCGGGAACACAGCTGGACACAGCGGGGTACACAGCGGGACACAAGGGGCACACAGTGGGGACACAGCAGGGGACAAAGCGGGACACAGCGGGTCACAGCGGGGGACACAGCAGGACACAGCGGGGGACACAGAGGGGTACACAGCGGGACACAGCCGGGAACACAGCGTGGACACAGCAGGACACAGCGGGACACAGCGGTACACAGCGGGACACAGCGGGGGACACAGTGGGACACAACGGGGACACAGCGGGACACAGCTTGGGACACAGCAAGGACAAAGCGGGACACAGCGAGACACAGCGGGGACACAGCAGGGACACAGCAGGGACACAGCGGGGGACACAGCGGAGGACACAGCGGGACACAACGGGGAACACATCGAGGACACAGCGGGACCCAGCAGGACACAGCGTCGATACAGAGGGGACACAGCGGGACACAGCGGGGTACACAGCTGAGGACACAACGGGACACATCGGTGGACACAGCGAGGACACAGCGGGACACAGCGGGGACACTGCGGGAACATAGCGGGACACAGCGGGATACAGAGCGGGACACAGCGGGGTCACAGAGTGGTACACAGCGGGACACATCGGGAAACAAAGCGAGGTCACAGCGGGGGACAAAGCGGGACAACACGGAACATAGTGTGACACAGCGGGACACAGCGGGACACAGCAGTACACAGCGGGGGACACAGCGGGGAACAGCAGAGGACAGAGAGGGGACACAGCGGGACACAGCGGGTACACAGCTGGACACAGCGGGGTACACAGAGGGACACAGCGGGCACACAGCGGGGACACAGCGGGACACAACGGGACACAGCGGGGACACAGTGGGACACAGCGGGACAAAGGGGCAGACACAGCGGGACACAGCAGGCACACAGCGGGGACACAGCGGGACACAGCGGGACACAGCGGGGACAGAGCGGGACACAGCCGGACACAGCACGACACAGCAGGGGACACAGCGGGACACAGTTGGGGACCCAGTGAGGACACAGCAGGACACAGCAGGGGACACAGCGAGGATACAGCAGGGGACACAGCTGGGGACACAGCGGGACATAGCGGGAAACACAGCGAGGACACAGCGGGACACAGCGTCGATACAGCGGGGACACAGCGTTTCACAGTGTGGTACACAGCTTTGGACACAACGAGACACAGTGGGGGCAAAGCCGGACACAGCGGGACACAGTGAGACACAGCAGGGACAAAGCGTGAGACACAGCGCGGGACAGAGTGGGAGAAAGCAGGGGACACAGCGAGGACGCAGCGGGACACAGCGGAACACAGCGGGGGACAAAGCGGGAGACAGCAGGGGACACAGTGAGCACACAGCGGGACACAGCGGCCACATAGAGGGGACTCAGCGGGGAACACAGCGGGGGACAAAGAGGGACACCACGGGACACAGTGAGACACAGCGGGACACAGCGGGACACTGTGGGAACACAGTAGGACAAAGCGGGGGACACAGCGGGACACAGCGGAACAAATCGGGGGACAGAGCGGAGAAAGAGTAGGGCCACAGCGGGACACCTCGGTGACACAGCTGGACACAGCGGGGTACACAGCGGGACACAGCGGGCACACAGCAGGGAAACAGCGGGACACAGCGGGGACAGAGCGGGACACAGTCGGACACAGCGGGACACAGTGGGGAAAACAGCGGGACACAGCGGGGGACCCAGCAAGGACACAGCGGGACACAGCGGGGGACACAGCGAGGACACAGCGGGGGACACAACAGGACACAGCGGGGGACACAGCGAGGACACAGCGGGACACAGCGGGACACAGCGGGACACTGCGGGAACATAGCGAGACACAGCAGGGTACAGAGCGGGACACAGCGGAACACAGCTGGGGACATAGCGGGGAAACAGCGGGACACAGCGGGGGACACAGCGAGGACGCAGCGGGACACAGCGGGACTCAGCGGGGGACACAGCAGTACACAGCGCGACACAGCGGGACACAGAGGGGAAAGAGCATGGACACAGCGGGGGACACAGCGAGATATAGCGGGGGACACAGAGGGGTACACAGCGGGACACAGCGGGGAAAAAAGCGAGGCCACAGCGGAACACAGCGTGGGACACAGCGAGGACACAGCGGGACACAGCGGGACACAGTGGGGACAAAGCAGTAGACACAACGGGACACAATGGCGGACACAGCGGGACACAGCAGGGGACACAGGGAGGACACAGCGGGACCCAGCGGGACCCAGCCTCGATACAGCAGGGACACAGCGGGACACAGCGAGGAACACAGCTGGGGACACAACAGGACACAGCGGGGGACACAGCGAGGACACAGCGGGACACAGCGGGACACTGCGGGAACATAGCGGGACACAGCGGGGTACAGAGCGGGACACAGCGGAACACAGCTGGGGACATAGCGGGGACACAGCGGGACCCAGCGGGGGACACAGCGAGGACGCAGCGGGACACAGCGGAACTCAGCGGGGGACAAAGCGGGAGACAGCGTGGGACACAGCGAGCACACAGCAGGACACAGCGGCCACACAGAGGGGACTCAGTGGGGGACACAGCGGGGGACAAAGAGGGACACCACGGGACACAGTGAGACACAGCAGGACACAGGGGGACACTGTGGGCCACAGTAGGACAAAGCGGGGGACACAGCGGGACACAACGGAACAAAGCGGGGAACAGAGCGGTGACAGTGAAGGGCCACAGCGGGACACCTCGGTGACACAGCTGGACACAGCGGGGTACACAGCGGGACACAGCGGGCACACAGCGGGGACACAGCGGGACACAGCGGGACACAGCGGGGACAGAGCGGGACACAGTCGGACACAGCGGGACACAGTGGGGGACACAGCGGGACACAGCGGGGCACCCAGCGAGGACACAGCGGGACACAGCTGGGGACACAGCGAGGACACAGCGGGGGACACAGCAGGGGACACAGCGGGACACAGCGAGGAACACAGCGAGGACACAGCGGGACACAGCGGGACACAGCGTCGATACAGAGGGGACTCAGCAGAGGACACAGCGGGGGAAACAGCGGGGGACAAAGTGGGATACCACGGGACACAGTGTGACACAGCGGGACACAGCGGGGACACTGCGGGGACACAGCAGGACAAAGCGGGGGACATAGCGGGACACAGCGGCACACAGCGGGGGACACAGCCGGACACAGCGGGGGAAACAGTGGGGGACACAGTGGGACACGGTGGGACACAGCGGGACTCAGCAGGGGACACAGCAGTACACAGCAGGACACAGCGGGGACACAGCAGGGACACAGCGGGGGACACAGCGGGACACAGCGGGACACAGCGGAGAACACAGCGGGACACAGAGGGGGACACAGAGGGGTACACAGCGGGACACAGCTTGGAACACAGCAGGTCACAGCGGGACACAGAAGGAACACAGCTGGACACAGCGGGGTACACAGTGGGACACAGGGGGCACACAGTGGGGACACAGCGGGGGACACAGCGGGACACAGCGGGTCACAGCGGGGGACACAGCGGGGGATACAGCGGGGGACAGCAGAGGACAGAGAGGGGACACAGCGGCGACACAGAGGGGACGCAGCTGGGGACACAGCGTGGGACAAAGTGGGACACCACTGGACACAGTGTTACACAGCGGGACACAGCAGGGACACTGCGGGACACAGGAAGATAAAGCGGGGGACACAGCGGGAGACAGCGGGCCACAGCGGGGGACAGCGGGGGACACAGCGGGACACAGTGGGCTACCCAGTGAGGACACAGCGGGACACAACAGGGGACACAGCGAGGACACAGCGGGGGACCCAGCGGGGGACACAGCGGGACACAGTGGGGAACACAGCGAGGACACAGCGGGACACACCGGGACACAGCGTCGAAACAGCGGGGAGGCAGCGTTACACAGCGTGGTACACACTGTGGACACAACGGGACACACTGGTGGCACAGCGGGACACACCGGGACACAGTGGGACACAGCAGGGACAAAGCGTGAGACACAGCGAGGGACAGAGAAGGAAACAGCAGGGGACACAGCGAGGAAACAGCGGGACACAGCGGTGACACAGCGGGGACTCAGCGGGGGACACAGTGGGACACAGCGGGGGACACAGCGGGACACAGCGGGGGACACTGCAGGACACAGTGTGGGACAGAGCGTGGGACACAGCGAGACACAGCGGGGACAAAGCTGGACACAGCGGGGTACACAGAGGGACACAGCAGGGACACAGCAGGGAAACAGCGTGACACAAAAGGACACAGCTGGACACAGCGGGGTACACAGCGGGACACAGCGGGCACACAGCGGGGACACAGCGGGACACAGCGGGACACAGCAGGACACAGTCGGACACAGCGGGACACAGCGGGGATGA
>NW_012292561.1:0-5129 GCF_000151885.1 Dipodomys ordii | reverse complement strand
GGTTGTGTCCCCCACTGTGTGCCCGCTGTGTCCCGCTGTGTTCCCCGCTGTGTCCCCCGCTGTGTCCCCGCTGTGTCCCTGCTTGGTCCCGCTGTGTCCCACTGTGTGCTTGCTTGTCCCCCGCTGTGTCCCGATGTGTCCTGCTGTGTCCTCCCTTGTACCCTGCTGCGTCCCGCTGTGTCCCCCTCTGTGTCCCCTCTGTGTCCCGCTGTGTCCCTCGCTGTGTCCCCCGTTGTTTCCCTCTGTGTCCGCACTGTGTCCCGCTTTGTCCCCGCTGTGTCCCCCTATGTCCCGCCTTGTACGGCTGTGTACCCCGCTGTGTCCCGCTGTGTACCCCTCTGTGTCCCCTGCTGTGTCCCGCTGTGTCCCGCTGTGTACTGCTGTGTCCCCCGCTGAGTCGCTTTGTGTCCCCACTGTGTCCCAATGTGTCCTCGGTGTGTCCCCCACTGTGTCCCGCTCTGTCCTCGCTCTGTCCCCCGCTGTGTCCCGCTGTGTACCCCGCTGTGTCCCGTTGTGTCCCGCTGTGTCACTCTGTTTCCAAGCTGTGTCCCCGCTGTGTCCCTCTGTGTCCCCTATGTGTCCCCCGCTGTGTCCCGCTGTGTCCCCCGCTGCGTCCATGCTGTGTCCCCACTGTGTCCCGCTGTGTCCCGCTGTGTACTGCTGTGTCTCCCGCTGAGTCCCGCTGTGTCCTGCTGTGTCTCCCGCTGAGTCCCGCTGTGTCCCCGCTGTGTCCCAATGTGGACTTCGCTGTGTCCCCCGCTGTGTCCCCCGCTGTGTCCAGCTGTGTCTTCCCTGTGTCCCCCGCTGTGTCCCGCTGTGTCCCGCTGTGTCCCTCTGTGTACCCCGCTGTGTCCAGCTTTGTCCCCGCTGTGTCTCTCTGTGTCCCACGCTCTGTCACCCACTGTGTCCTGCTGTATCCCCCGCTCTGTCCCCCGCTGTGTCCCGCTATGTCCCCGCAGGGTCACCTCTGTTTCCCGCTGTGTCCCGCTGTGTTCCGTGTTGTCCCGCTTTGTCCCCCGCTGTGTCGCCCGCTGAATCCCCGCTGTGTCACTGCTGTGTCCCGCGGTGTCCCGCTTTGTCCTCGCTGTGTCCCCCGCTGTGTCCCGTGGTGTCCCCAGCTGTGTACCCCGCTGTGTCCCGCTGTGTCCCCGCTGTGTCCCGTGGTGTCCCCAGCTGTGTACCCTGCTGTGTCCCACTGTGTCCCCGCTGTGTCCCGCTGGGTCCCACTGTGTCCTCCCTGTGTCCCCCGCTGTGTCCTGCTGTGTCCCCCGCAGTGTCCCGCTGTGTCTACTGCTGTGTCCCCCTGTGTCCCACTGTGTCTCGCTGTGTCCCGCTGTGTCCCCCACTGTGTCCCACTGTGTCCTTGCTGTGTCCCCCACTGTGTCCCGCTGTGTCCCTCGCTGTGTCCCCGCTGTGTCCCACTGTGTCCCGCTGTGTCCCCCGTTGTGTCCCCCGCTGTGACCCGCTGTGTCCCGCTGTGTCCCCCGCTGTGATCTGCTGTGTCTTGTTGTGTCCTGCTGTGTCCCACTGTGTCCCGCTGTGTCCCCGCTGTGTCCCCCGCTTTGTCCCGCTGTGTCCCCCACTGTGTCCCCCGCTGTGTCCCCGCTGTGTCCCTGCTTGGTCCCGCTGTGTTCCACTGTGTGCTTGCTTGTCCCCCGCTGTGTCCCGCTGTGTCCCCCGCTGTGTCCCCCGCTGTGTCCCCCGCTGTGTCCTGCTGTGTCCTCCCTTGTCCCCCGCTGCGTCCCGCTTTGTCCCCGACTGTGTCCCCGCTGTGTCCCTCGCTGTGTCCCTGCTGTGTCCCACTGTGTCCCCGCTGTGTCCCCCGTTGTGTCCCTCTGTGTCCGCACTGTGTCCCGCTGTGTCCCCGCTGTGTCCCGCTGTGTCTACTGCTGTGTCCCCGCTGTGTCCCTCTGTGTTTCGCTGTGTCCTGTTGTGTCCCGCTGTGTCCTCGCTGTGTCCCACGCTGTGTTCTGCTGTGTCCTCGGTGTGTCCCCGGCTGTTTCCCGCTGTGTCTCCGCTGTGTCCCCGCTGTGTCCCAAGCTGTGTCCCGCAGTGTTCCCCGCTGTGTCCCTCTGTGTACCCCTCTGTGTCCCCTGCTGTGTCCCGCTGTGTCCCGCTGTGTACTGCTGTGTCCCCCGCTGAGTCCCTTTGTGTCCCTGCTGTGTCCCAGTGTGTCCTCGCAGTGTCCCCCGCTGTGTCCAGCTGTGTCCCCCCCCTGCGTCCATGCTGTGACCCGCTGTGTCCCGCTGTGTCCAGCTGTGTACTGCTTTGTCCCCCGCTGAGTCCCGCTGAGTCCCTGCTGTGTCCCAATATGGCCTTGCTGTGTCCTCCACTGTGTCCCGCTGTGTCCTCCCTGTGTCCCCCGCTGTCTCCCGCTCTGTCGCCCGCTGAGTCCCCGCTGTGTCACCACTGTGTCCCGCTGTGTCCACGCTGTGTCCCCCGCTGTCTCCCGCTCTGTCGCACGCTGTGTCTCACGCTTTGTCCCCGCTGTGTCCCACTGTGTCCCGTTGTGTAACGCTGTGCCCCCACTGTGTCCCGTTGTGTCCACAGCTGTGTACCACACTTTGTAACGCTGTGTCCCCGCTGTATCAACACTGTGTCTCGCTGGGTCCCTCTGTGTCCTCGCTGTGTTCCCCACTGTGTCCCGCTGTGTCCCCTGCTGTGTCCCCCGCTGTGTCCTCGCGGTGTCCTCTGCTGTGTCCCGCTGTGTCCTCGCAGGGTCCCCCGCTGTTTTCTGCTTTGTCCCCCGCTGTGTTCCCCGCTGAGTCCCCTCTGTGTCGCCGCTGTGTCCCGCTGTGTCCTCGCTGTGTCCCCCTCTGTCTCCCGCTTTGTCCCACGCTGTGTCTTGCTGTGTCCCGCTGTGTCCTCGCTGTGTCCCCCTCTGTGTCCCACTGTGTCCCCCGCTGTGTCACCGCTGTGTCCCACTGTGTCCTCGCTGTTTCCCCCGCTTTGTCCCGTTGTGTCCCTGCTGTGTCCCAAGCTGTGTCCCTCAGTGTCCCGCTGTGTTCCCCGCTGTGTCCCGCTGTGTACCCCTCTATGTCCCCCGCTGTGTCCCGCTGTGTCCCGCTGTGTACTGCTGTGTCCCCCGCTGAGTCCCTATGTTTCCCCGCTGTGTCCCAATGTGTTCTCGCTGTATCCCCCACTGTGTCCCGCTCTGTCCTTGCTTTGTCCCCCACTGTGTCCTCCGCTGTGTCCCATTGTGTCCCGCTGTGTCACTCAGTTTCCACGCTGTGTCCCCACTGTGTCCTTCTGTGTCCCCTCTGTGTCCCCCGCTGTGTCCCACTGTGTCCCCCGCTGCGTCCATGCTGTGTCCCGCTGTGTCCAGCTGTGTACTGCTGTGTCCCCCGCTGAGTCCCGCTGTGTCCCCGCTGTGTCCCAATGTGTCCTCGATGTGTCCCCCGCTGTGTCCCGCTGTGTCCTCCCTGTGTCCCTCGCTGTGTCCCCCTCTGTGTCCCACTGTGTCCCCCGCTGTGTCACCGCTGTGTCCCACTGTGTCCTCGCTGTTTCCCCCGCTGTGTCCCGTTGTGTCCCCGCTGTGTCCCAAGCTGTGTCCCTCAGTGTCCCGCTGTGTTCCCCGCTGTGTCCCGCTGTGTACCCCTCTGGGTCCCCCGCTGTGTCCCGCTGTGTCCCGCTGTGTACTGCTGTGTCCCCCGCTGAGTCCCTATGTTTCCCCGCTGTGTCCCAATGTGTTCTCGCTGTATCTCCCACTGTGTCCCGCTCTGTCCTTGCTTTGTCCCCCACTGTGTCCTCCGCTGTGTCCCATTGTGTCCCGCTGTGTCACTCAGTTTCCACGCTGTGTCCCCGCTGTGTCCTTCTGTGTCCCCTCTGTGTCCCCCGCTGTGTCCCGCTGTGTCCCCCGCTGCGTCCATGCTGTGTCCCGCTGTGTCCAGCTGTGTACTGCTGTGTCCCCCGCTGAGTCCCGCTGTGTCCCCGCTGTGTCCCAATGTGTCCTCGCTGTGTCCCCCGCTGTGTCCCGCTGTGTCCTCCCTGTGTCCCTCGCTGTGTCCCCCTCTGTGTCCCACTGTGTCCCCCGCTGTGTCACCGCTGTGTCCCACTGTGTCCTCGCTGTTTCCCCTGCTGTGTCCCGTTGTGTCCCCGCTGTGTCCCAAGCTGTGTCCCTCAGTGTCCCGCTGTGTTCCCCGCTGTGTCCCACTGTGTACCCCTCTGTGTCCACCGCTGTGTCCCGCTGTGTCCCGCTGTGTACTGCTCTGTCCCCCGCTGAGTCCCGCTGTTTCCCCGCTGTGTCCCAATGTGTTCTCGCTGTATCCCCCACTGTGTCCCGCTCTGTCCTTGCTTTGTCCCCCACTGTGTCCTCCGCTGTGTCCCATTGTGTCCCGCTGTGTCACGCAGTTTCCACGCTGTGTCCCTGCTGTGTCCTTCTGTGTCCCCTCTGTGTCCCCCGCTGTGTCCCGCTGTGTCCCCCGCTGCGTCCATGCTGTGTCCCGCTGTGTCCCGTTGTGTACTGCTGTGTCCCCCGCTGAGTCCCGCTGTGTCCCCGCTGTGTCCCAATGTGTCCTCGCTGTGTCCCCCGCTGTGTCCCGCTGTGTCCTCCCTGTGTCCCCCGCTGTGTCTCGCTGTGTCCCACTGTGTCCCCCGCTGTGTCCCGCTTTGTCCCCCGCTGTGTCCTGCTCTGTCCCCCGCTGTGTCCTGCTGTGTCCTTGCTGTGTCCGCCGCTGTGTGCTGCTGTGTCCTCGCTGTATACCCCGCTGTGTCCTGCTGTGTCCTGCTGTGTCACGCTATTTCCCCACTGTGTCCCCGCTCTGTCCCTCTGTGTACCCTGCTGTGTCCAGCTTTGTCCCCGCTGTGTCTCGCTGTGTCCCACGCTCTGTCCCCCACTGTGTCCTGCTGTATCCCCCGCTGTGTCCCACTGTGTCGTGCTCTGTCCCCCACTGTGTCCCGCTGTGTCCCCGAAGGGTCACCTCTGTTTCCCGCTGTGTCCCGCTGTGTTCCGTGGTGTCCCGCTTTGTCCCCCACTGTGACCCCCACTGAGTCCCCACTGTGTCACCGCTGTGTCCCGCTCTGTCCTCGCTGTGTCCCCCGCTGTCTCCCGCTGTGTCTCATGCTTTGTCCCCGCTGTGTCCCACTGTGTCCCGCTGTGTCCCGCTGAGCCCCTACTGTGTCCCGTTGTG
>NW_012292560.1:0-2431 GCF_000151885.1 Dipodomys ordii | reverse complement strand
GCTATGGCCCGCTGTGTCCCGCTGTGTCCCGCTGTGTAACACTGTGTCCCGTGGTGTCCCACTTTGTCCCACGCTGTGTCCCCAGCTGCGTCCCCTCTGTGTGGCCGCTGTGTCCCCTCTCTGTCCTCTGCTGTCCCCCGCTGTGTCCCCTGCTGTGTCCCCCACTGTGACCCGCTGTGTCCCGCTGTGTCCCCCGCTGTGTCCCCACTGTGTGCCCCCTGTGTCCCACTGTGTACCCCGCTGTGTCCAGCTGTGTTCCCGCTGTGTCCCGCTGTGACCCGCTGTGTTCCCAGCTGTGTCCCGCTGTGTACCCCTCTGTGTCCCCTCTGTGTCCCGCTGTGTTCCCCGCTGTGTCCCGCTGTGTCCCGCTGTGTCCCCCGCTGTGTCCCTGCTGTGTCCCCGCTGTGTCCTGCTGTATACTGCTGTGTCCCCCGCTGAGTCCCGCTGTGTCCCCGCTGTGTCCCGCTGTGTTCCCCATGTGTCCCCCGTTGTGTCCCACTGTGTCCCACTGTGTCCCCCAATGTTTCCCCCGCTGTGTCCGGCTGTGTCCCCCGCTGTGTCCCGCTGTGTCCACTGCTGTGTCCCCGCTGTGTCCCGCTTTTTCCCCGGCTGTGTCCCGCTGTGTCCTCACTGTGTCCCCCGCTGTATCCCGCTGTGTCCTCGCTGTGTCCCCAGCTGTGTCCCGCTGTGTCCCCTGCTTTGTCCCGCTGTGTCCCACTGTGTCCCCACTGTGTCCCGCTGTGTCCCCGGTGTGCCCGCTGTGTCCCGCTGTGTACCCCGCTGTGTCCAGCTATGTCACCGCTGTGTCCCGCTGTGGCCCATCTCTGTCTCCGCTGTACCTCGCTGTGTCCCCCGCTGTGTGCCACTGTGTCCCGCTATGTCCCCCGCTTTGTCCTGCTGTGTCCCCCAGTGTCCCTGCTGTGTCCCCCGCTGTCTCCCACTCTGTCCCCCGCTGTGTCTCACGCTTTGTCCCCGCTGTGTCCCACTGTGACCCGCTGTGTCCCGCTGTGCCCACACTGTGTCCCGTTGTATCCACAGCTGTGTACCACGCTGTGTAACGCTGTGTCCCCCCTGTATCTACGCTGATCCTCGCTGTGTCCCGCTGTGTCCTCGCTGTGTCCCCCGCTGTGTCGTGCTGTGTCCCCTGCTGTGTAACCCATTGTGTCCTCACTGTGTCCCCCGCTGGGTCCCGCTGTGTCCTCGCTGGGTCCCCTGCTGTGTCCCGCTGTGTCCACCGCTTGTCCCACTGTGTCCCCCTCGGTCCCTGCTGTGTCCCGCTGTGTCCCGCTGTGCCTCCGCTGTGTGCCCGCTGTGTCCCGCTGTGTACTCTGTTGTGTTCAGCTGTGTCACCGCTATGTCCCGCTGTGTCCCCTCTCTGTCTCCGCTGTCCCCCACTGTATTCCCTGCTGTGTCCCGCTGTTCCCCCGCTTTCTCCCGCTGTGTCGCCGCAGTATCACCGCTGTGTCCCACTGTGTCACACGGTGTCCCATGGTGTCCCGCTTTGTCCCCCGCTGTGTCCCCTGCTGAGTCCCCTCTGTGTCACCGCTGTGTCCCGCTGTGTCCTCGCTGTGTCCCCCGCTGTCTCCCGCTTTGTCCCACACTGTGTCCCGCTGTGTCCCGCTGTGTCCCGCTATGTACCCCGCTGTGTCCCGCTGTGTCCCGCTGTGTCCTCTCTGTGTCCCCCGCTGTGTCCCGTTGTGTCCCCAGCTGGGTACCCACTGTGTCCCGCTGTGTCCCTGCTGTATCTACGCTGTGTCCTGCTGGGTCCTTCTGTGTCCTCCCTGGGTTCCCCGCTGTGTTCTGCTGTGTCCCGCTGTGTCTCGCTGTGTCCCGCTGTGTCCTCGCTGTGTCCCGCGCTGTGTTCCGCTGTGTCTCGCTGTGTCCCCCGCTGTGTCCCGTTGTGTCCCAAGCTGTGTACCCTGCTGTGTACCACTGTGTCCCCGTTGTATCGACGCTGTGTTCCGCTGGGTCCCGCTGTATCCTCGCTGTGTTCCCCGCTATGTCCCGCTGTGTACCCCTCTGTGTACCCCGCTGTGTCCCGCTGTGTCCTGCTGTGTACTGCTGTGTCCCCCGCTGTGTCCCCTGCTGTTTCCCGCTGTTTCCCCCTCTGTGACACCGCTGTGTCCCGCTGTGTCCTCGCTGTGTCCCCCGCTGTGTCCTGCTGTGTCCCCCCTGTGTCCCCCGCTGTGTCCTGCTGTGTCCCGATGTGTCCCCTGCTGTGTCCCCGCTGTGTCGCAATGTGTCCTCGCTGTGTCTCCCGCTGTGTCCCGTTGTGTCCACAGCTGAGTACCAGGGTGTGAACGCTGTGTCCTGGCTGTATCGACGCTGTGTCCCGCTGGGTCCCGCTGTGTCCTTGCTGTGTCCCCCGTTGTGTCCAGCTGGGTCCCGCACTGTGTCCCCTGCTGTGTCCTCGCTGTGTCAACCGCTGTGA
>NW_012292559.1:0-6621 GCF_000151885.1 Dipodomys ordii | reverse complement strand
CAATGTGGGACACAGCGGAGGACACAGAGGTACAAAACAGGGGACACAGTCGTAGGACACAGCGAGACACAGCAGGGACATAGCGTGGGACACAGCGAGGGACACAGCGGGAAACAGTGGGACACAGCGGGGACAGAGCGGGACACAGCGGGACACAGAGGGACACATTGGGGGACACAGCGGGACACAGCGGGGGACACAGCGAAGACACAGTGGGGACACAGCAGGGACACAGCGGGGGACAAAGCGGGACACAGCGGGGACACAGCAAGGACACCGCGGGAAACAGCGGGGACACAGCGGGACACAGCGGGACACAGCTGGACACAGAGGGGACACAGCAGGGACACAGCAGGGACACAGCGGTGGACAAAGGGGAACACAGCGGGACACAGCGGTGGATACAGCGGGAAACATCGTGGAAGACAGCAAGGACACAGCGGGACACAGCGGGACACAGCGGGGACAAAGTGGGTGACACACCTGGAGACAAAGCGGGACACCACGGGACACAGGTGGACACAGCGAGACACAGCGGAGAACACAGCAGGGGAAAGTGGGGACACACCGGAGGACAATTGGCACACAACGGGACACTGCGGGGGACACAGCGGGACATAGCGGGACACCACCGGGGACACAGCGGGACACAGCAGGACACAGCGGGGGACACAGCAGGACACAGCGGAGACACAGCGGAGGACACAGAGGGACACAGCGGAGGACAAAGCCAGACACAGCGGGACACAGCGGGGACAAAGCGGGACACAGCAGGGGACACAGCGGGACACAGCGGGGGACACCGCCAGGGACACAGCGGGACACATTGGGGGACACAGCGGGGACACAGCGGGACACAGCAGGGACAAAGCGGGATACAGAGGGACACAGCGGGGACACAGCGGGGACACAGCGGGATACAGCTAGGACAGAGCGAGACACAGCAGAACCCCGCGGGACACAGCTGGGGACACAGCGGGACACAGTGGGGACACAGCGGGACTGAGCGGGGGACGCAGCGGGGGACAAAGCCGGACACCACGGGACACAGTAGGACACCGCGGGGTGACACAGCGGGGACAAAGCGGGCTACACAGTGGGACACAGCGGGCCACGGAGGGACACAGCGGGAGACCCACCTGGGACACAGTGGGGACACAGTGAGGACACAATGGGACGCAGCGGGACACAGAGGGACACAGCAGGGGATACAGTAGGACGTTGCGGGGGACACAGCGGGAATACAGCGCGGACAGAGCGGGGACAAAGCAAGAACACAGCGGGGGACAGAGCGGGACACAGAGGCACACAGTGGGGACAAAGCGGGAGACACAACGAGAACACAGCGGGACACAGTGGGCACACAGCGGGGACACAGCGCAACACAGCGGGGGACAGAGCGAGGACACAGTGGGACACAGCGGGGACACAGCGGGGACACAGTGGGGGACACAGTGGGGACATAGATGGACACAAAGTGACACAGCGGGGGACACAGCGGGACACAGTGGGACACAGCGGGGACACAGTGGGACAAAGTGGGACACAGAGGGACACAGCGGGGGACAAAGCCGGACACAGTGGGACACAGCGGGGACACAGCGGGACACAGCACGGGACACAGCGGGACACAGCGTGGGACACAGCAAGGGACACATCGGGACACATTGGGGGACAGAGAGGGGACACAGCGGGATACAGCGGTGACACAGTGGCGACACAGACGGGGACACAGCGGGGACACAGCGGGACATAGCTGGGACAGAGCGAGACACAGCAGGACTCCGCGGGACACAGCTGGGGACACAGCGGGACACAGCGGGACACAGTGGCGACACAGCGGGACTGAGTGGAGGACGCAGCGGGGGACAAAGTTGGACACCACGGGACACAGTAGGACACCACGGGACACCGCGGGACACAGCGGTGACACAGTGGGGACAAAGCGGGCAACACAGTGGGACACAGCGGGCCACGGAGGGACACACAGGGGGACACAACTTGGACACAGTGGGGACACAGTGAGGACACAATGGGACACAGCGGGACACAGAGGGACACAGTGGGACACAGCAGTGACACAGCGGGGACAAAGCGGGTGACACAGTATGACACAGCGGGACACAGAGGGACACAGCAGGGGATACAGTGGGACGTTGCGGGGGAAACAGCGGGAATACATTGGGGACACAGCGGGGACACAGCAGGGACACAGCGCGGGACAGAGCGGGACACAGAGGCACACAGCAGGGACAAAGCGGGAGACACAACGAGGACACAGCGGGACACAGTGGGAACACAGTGGGGGACACAGTGGGGACACAGCGCAACACAGCGGGGGCAGAGTGAGGACACAGCGGGACACAGAGGGGACACAGCGGGGACACAGTGGGGACACAGTGGGGACATAGCGGGACACAAAGTGACACAGCGGGGGACACAGTGGGACACAGTGGGACACAGCGGAACACAGCGGGGGACACAGCGGGTGACACAGCAGGACACAGCAGGACACAGCGGGACACAGCAGGGACACAGCGGGGGACACAGAGTGACTCAACCGGGGACACAGAGTTACACAGCCGGACACAGCAGGGTACAGAGCTGGACACAACGGGGTACACAGCGGGACACTGTAGGGACACAGCGAGGACACAGCGGGACACAGTGGGACACAGCAGGACACAGCAGGACACAGCGGGACACAGCGGGGGACACAGCGGGACACAGTGGGTCACAGCGGGGGACACAGCCGGACACAGCGGGGACACAGCTGGACACATCGGGATACACAGCGGGACACAACGGGGACACAGCATGGACACAGCGGGACACAGCGGGACACAGCAAGGACACAGCGGGACACAGCAGGAAACAGCAGACATAGCGGCGACACAGATGGGACTCAGCGGGGGACACAGCGTGGGACAAAGCAGAACACCACGGGACACACTGGGATACAGCGGGGGACACTGCGGGGACAGAGCGGGACAAACCAGGGGACACAGCGGGACACAGCGGGACCCAGCGGGACCCAGCGGGGACAAAGCGGGACACAGTTTGACACAGCGGGGACAGAACGGGACATAGCGGGACACATAGGGACACAGTGGGGTACACAGCGGGACAAAAAGGGACACAGTGGGGACACAGCAGGGACATATTGGGGCACCCAGCGGGACGCAGTGCGACCCAGGGGCGACACAGTGGGGACACAGCGGGGGAATCATTGGAGGACACAGCGGAACACAGCAGGAAACAGCGGGGACACAGCGGGGGACACAGTGGGACACAATGTGGGACACAGCGGAGGACACAGAGGTACAAAACAGGGGACACAGCGAGGACACAGCGAGACACAGCAGGGACATAGCGTGGGACACAGCGGGGGACACAGCGGGACACAGTGGGACACAGCGGGGACAGAGCGGGACACAGCGGGACAAAGAGGGACACAGTGGGGGACACAGCGGGACACAGCGGGGGACACAGCGAAGACACAGCGGGACACTGCAGGAGACACAGCGAGGACACAGCGGGGACACAGCAGGGACACAGCGGGGGACAAAGCGGGACACAGCGGGGACACAGCAAGGACACCGCGGGACACAGCGGGGACACAGCGGGACAAGCGGGACACAGCTGAACACAGCGAGGACACAGCGAGACACAGCGGGGAAACAGCGGGACTCAGCGGGGGACACAGCGGGACAAAGCAGGGGACACAGTAGGACAGAGCAGGGGATACAGCAGGGGACACACTGGGACACAGCGGGACTCAGTGGGGGACAGAGGGGGACACAACGGGACACAGCGGGGGACACAGCGAGGACACAGCGAGGGACACAGCGAGGACACATTGGGTCACAGCGGGGACACAGCGGGACTCAGCGGGGGACACAACAGTTCACAGCAGGACACAGCGTGACACAGCGAGGGACACAGTTAGACAGAGCAGGGGACACAGCAGAGGACACAGAGGGACACAGCGGGACACAGCGGGGGACACAGGAGGGACACAGCGGGACACAGCGGGGGACACAGCAAGGACACATTGGGACACAGCGGGACTCAGCGGGGGACACAGCAGTTCACAGCGGGACACAGCGGGACACAGCGGGGGAAACAGTGAGACAGAGCAGGGGACACAGCAGAGGACACAGAGGGACACAGCGGGACACAGCAGGGGACACAGGGGGGACATAGCGGGACACAGCAGGGGACACAGCGAGGGCACAGTGGAACACAGCGGGGGACACAGCGCGACACAGCGGGGGACACAGTGGGAGAAACAGCAGGACACAGCGTGGGACACAGCGAGGACACATTGGGACCTAGCAAGACACAGCGGGGGACAGAGGGGGGACACAGTGGGACACAGCGGGGGACACAGCGAGGACACAGCGGGACACAGCGGGGACACAGCAGTAGACACAGCAGGACACAACGGGGGACACAGCGGAACCCAGCGGGTAACACAGGGAGGACACAGTGGGACCCAGCGTGACACAGCGTCGATACAGCGGGGACACAGTGGGACACAGCGGGGTACACAGCTGGGGACACAACGGGACACAGTGGAGGACACAGCGAGGACACAGCGGGACACAGCGGGGACACTGCGGGAACATAGCGGGACACAGCGGGGTACACAGTGGGACACAGGTTGGGACACAGCGGGGACCCAGCGGGGGACACAGCGAGGACACAGCGGGACACAGCAGGGGACACAGCGAGGACACAGCGGGGGACAAAGCGAGAGACACAGCGGGCCTCAGCAGGGGACACAGCAGTACACAGCGGGACACAGCTGGGAACACAGCGAGGACACCGCGGGACCCAGCGGGACACAGCGTCGAAACAGCGGGGACACAGCTGGACACAGCGGGGTACACAGCTCTGGACACAACGGGACACAGCCGGGGACACAGCGAGGAAACTGCGGGACACTGCGGGAGACACAGCGAGGACACAGCGGGACACTGCGGAACACAGCGGGACACAGCAGGGACACAGCAGGGGACACAGCGGGACACAGCGGGAGACACAGCGGGACACAGTAGGGGACACTGGGGGACAAAGCGGGACACAGCGGGGGACACAGCGACGACAAAGCGGGACACAGCGGGGACACAGCGGGACTCAGCAGGGTCACAGCGGGACACAGCGGGACACAGCGGGACACAGCGGGACACAGCGGGTACACAGCAGGGGACACAGCGGGACACAGCGGTGAACACAGCGAGACAAAGCGGGGGACAGAGTGAGGACACAGCGGGACAGAGCGGGCGATACAGCGAGGACACAGCGGGACACAGCGCGACACAGCGGGACACAGTGGAAACACAGCAGGGGACACAGTAGGCCACAGCGTGGGACACAGTGGGACACAGCGGGGGACACAGCGGGGGACACATTGGGACACAGCGGGGTACACAGAGAGGACACAGCGGGATCCAGCGGGACACAGCGTCGATACAGCGGGGACACAGCGGGAAACAGCGGAGTACACAGCTGGGGACACAACGGGACACAGTGGGGGACATAGCGGGACACAGCGGGACACAGCGGGACATAGCAGGACACTGCGGAACACAGCGGGACACAACAGGGACACAGCAGGGGACACAGCGGGGGACAAAGCAGGGGACACAGCGGGACACAGCAGGGAACACAGCAGGGGACACAGTGGGACACAGCGGGACACAGCGGGGGACACAGCGAGGACATATTGGGATACAGCGGGGACACAGCGGGACTCAGCAGGGGACACAGCAGTACACAGCGGAACACAGCGGAACACAGCGTCGAAACAGCGGGGACACAGCGGGACACAGCAGGGTACACTGCTGGGGACACAATGAAACACAGCTGGGGACACAGCGAGGACACTGCGGGACACTGAGGGAAACACAGGGGGTACAAAGCGGGACACAGCGGGGGACACAACGAGGACACAGCGGGACACAGCGGGAACACAGCTGGACTCAGCAGGGGACTCAGCGGGATACAGTGGGACACAGCGGAGACACAGCAGGGACACAGCGGGGGACACAGTGGGACAGAGCAGGGGATACAGAAGGGGACACAGAAGGACACAGCGGGACACAGAGGGGGACAGAGGAGGGACAGAGCGGGACACAGCGGGGGACACAGCGAGGACACATTGGGACACAGCGGGGACACAGCGGGACTCAGCGTGGGACACAGAAGTTCACAGCGGTACACAGCGTGACACAGCGGGGGACACAGTGAGACAGAGCAGGGGACACAGCAGAGGACACAGAGGGACACAGCAGGACACAGCGGGGGAGACAGGGGGGACACAGTGGGACCCAGCGGGGGACACAGCGAGGACACATTGGGACACAGAAGGGACACAGCGGGATTCAGCGGGGGACACAGCAGTACACAGCGGGACACAGCGGGACACAGCGGGACACAGCAGGGACACAGCGGGGGACAGAGCGGGACACAGCGGGACACAGCATGGGACACAGCGGTGACACAGTGGGGCACAGCGTGGGACACAGCGAGGACACAGTGGGACACAGCGGGACACAGAGGGGAACACAGCGCGACACAGAGGGGGACAGATCTAGGGACACAGCGGGACACAGC
>NW_012292558.1:0-4881 GCF_000151885.1 Dipodomys ordii | reverse complement strand
CGCTGTCCCCCGCAGTGTCCCCCGCTGTGTCCCGCTGTGTCCCCGCTGTGTCCTGCTGAGTCCCGCTGTGTCTCCCTGCTGTCCCCCGCAGTGTCCCCCGCTGTTTCCCGCTGTGTCCAGCTGTGTCCCACTGTGTCCCCGCTGTCCCCCGCTGCGTCCCGCTGTGTCCCATTGTGTCCCCCGCTGTGTCCCCGCTGTGTCCCGTTGTGTACCCCGCTGTGTCCCGCTGTGACCACCGCTGTGTTCCCCTCTGTGTCCCGCTGTGTCCCGCTGTGTGCCTGCTGTATCCCGGTGTGTCCCCCGCTGTGTCCCGCTGGGTCCCCGCTATGTCCCCCTGTATCCCTGCTGTGTCCCACGCTGCGTCCCGCTGTGTCCCCCGCTATGTCCCGCTGTGTCCTGCAGTGTCCCCGCTATGTCCGGGCTGTGTCCTCGCTGTGTCCCTGCTGTGTCCTCGCTGTGTCACCGCTATGTCCCGCTGTGTCCCCGCTGTGTCACGCTGTGTCCCTCAGTGTCCCCGCTATGACCCGCTGTGTCCTCGCTGTATCCCCCGTTGTGTCCCACTGTGTCCCCCGCTGTGTCCCCTCTCTGTCCCCGCTTTGTCCTCCTGTGCTCCGCTGTGTCCTCGCTATGACCCCCGCTGTGTCCCCACTGTGTCCCGCTGTGTCCCTGCTGTGTCCTGCTGTGTCCCCCGCTATGTCCTCGCTGTGTCCCTGCTGTCCCCTGCTGTGTCCCGCTGTGTCCCCGCTGTGTCCCTGCTGTCTTCCCCCTCTGTGTTCCGCTGTGTCCCGCTGTGTACCCTGCTCTGTCCCCGCTGTGTCCTCTCGGTGTCCCGCTGTGTCCCGCTGTGTCCCCCACTCTATCCTGCTGTGTCCTCGCTCTATCTCCCATTGTGTCCTGCTGTGTCCGCGCTGTGTCCCCCGCTGTGTCCCCACTGTGTCCCGCTGTGTCCCCGTTGTGTCCCCCGCTGTGTCCCGCTGTGTCCCGCTGTGTCCCGCTGTGTCCGCCTCTATGTCCCCTGCTGTGTCGCGCTGTGTCCCCACGATGTCCCGCTGTGTCCCGCTGTGACCCCCGCTGTGTCCCGCTGTGTCCCCGCTTTGTCCCACTCTGTGTCCCGCTGTGTCCCCGCTGTGTCCCGCTGTGTCCCTCGCTATGTCCCCGCTGTGTCCTCGTTGTGTCCCCTGCTGTGTCCCACTGTGTCCCCCGCTATGTCCCCGCTATGTCCCCGCTTTGTCCTCCTGTGTCCCGCTGTGTCCCCGCTGTGTCTCCGGTGTGTCCCGCTGTGTCCCCTCTGTGTCACACTGTGTCCTCGCTGTGTCCCCGCTGTGGCCTCTGCTGTGTCCCCGCTGTGTCCTTCCGTGCCCCGCTGTGTCCCGCTGTGTCCCCTGCTGTGTCCCACTGTGTCCCACGCTGTGTCCCCGCTTTGTCCTCCTGTGTCCTGCTGTGTCCTCGCTATGACCCCTGCTGTGTCCCGCTGTGTCCCCGCTGTGTCCCCGCTGTGTCCTGCTGTGTCCCCCACTTTGTCCCCACTTTGTCCCCGCTGTGTCCCCGCTGTGTCCCGCTGTGTCCCCGCTGTGTCCCGCTGTGTCCTCGCGTGTCCCCGCTGTGACCCCGCTGTGTCCCCGCTGTGTCCCGCTGTGTCCCGCTGTGTCCCGCTGTGTCCCACGCTGTGTCCCACTGTGTCCTCACTGTGTCCCCCGCTGTGTCCCGCTGTGTCGCCCTCTGTGTCCCCCGCTGTGTCCTGCTGTGTCCCGTTTTGTCCCGCTGTGTCCCGCTGTGTCCTCGCTGTGTCCCGCTGTGTCCCACTGTGTCCCCTCCTGTGTACCCGCTGTGTACCCGCTGTGTCCCGCTGTGTCCCGCTGTGTCCCCCGTTTTGTCCCGCTGTGTCTCCCGCTGTGTCCCGTTGTGTCCTCGCTGTGTCACCGCTATGTCACGCTGTGTCCCCGCTGTGTCACGCTGTGTCCCGCAGTGTCCCCGCTATGTCCGGGCTGTGTCCTCGCTGTGTCCCTGCTGTGTCCTCACTGTGTCACCGCTATGTCCTGCTGTGTCCCCGCTGTGTCACGCTGTGTCCCGCAGTGTCCCCGCTATGAGCCGCTGTGTCCTCGCTGTATCCCCCGTTGTGTCCCACTGTGTCCCCCGCTGTGTCCCCTCTCTGTCCCCGCTTTGTCCTCCTGTGCCCCGCTGTGTCCTCGCTATGACCCCCGCTGTGTCCCCACTCTTTCCCGCTGTGTCCCTGCTGTGTCCTGCTGTGTCCCCCGTTATGTCCTCACTGTGTCCCCGCTGTCCCCTGCTGTGTCCCGCTGTGTCCCCGCTGTGTCCCCGCTGTGTTCCCCCGCTGTGTCCCGCTGTGTCCCGCTGTGTACCCTGCTCTGTCCCCGCTGTATCCCCTCTGTGTCCCGCTGTGTCCCGCTGTGTCCCCCACTCTATCCCGCTGTGTCCTTGCTGTATCTCCCATTGTGTCCTGCTGTGTCCGCGCTGTGTCCCCCGCCCTGTCTCCGCTGTGTCCCGCTGTGTCCCGCTGAGTACCGCTGCGTCCCCGCTGTGTCCCCGCTGTGTCCTCTGCTGTGTCCCGCTCTGTCCCGGTTGTGTCCTGCTGTGTCTCCCTGCTGTCCCCCACTGTGTCCCGCTGTGTCCCCCGCTGTGTCCCTCTGTGTCCCGCAGTGTCCCCGCTAGGTCCCCGCTGTGTCCTCACTGTATCCCCCTGTGTGTCCAACTGTGTCCCCCGCTGTGTCCCCACTGTGTCCCCGCTTTGTCCTCCTGTGTCCCACTGTGTCCTCGCTATTACCCCCGCTGTGTCCCGCTGGGTCCCGCTGGGTCCCGCAGTGTCCCCGCTATGTCCCCGCTGTGTCCTCGCTGTATCCCCCTGTGTGTCCCATTGTGTCCCCCGCTGTGTCCCCGCTGTGTCCCCCCTTTGTCCTCCTGTGTCCCACTGTGTCCTTGCTATGACCCCCGCTGTGTCCCGCAGTGTCCCCGCTGTGTCCCACTCTGTGTCCCGCTGTGTCCCCGCTGTGTCCCGCTGTGTCCCGCTGTGTCCCTCGCTATGTCCCCGCTGTGTCCTCGCTGTATCCCCTGCTGTGTCCCACTCTGTCCCCCGCTATGTCCCCGCTATGTCCCCGCTTTGTCCTCCTGTGTCCCGCAGTGTCCCTGCTACGTCCCTGCTGTGTCCTCGCTGTATCCCGCGCTGTGTCCCATTGTGTCACCCGCTGTGTCCCCGCTGTGTCTCCGCTTTGTCCTCCTGTGTCCTGCTGTGTCCTCGCTATGACCCCCACTGTGTCCCGTTTTGTCCCCGCTGTGTCCCGCTGTGTCCCATGCTGTGTCCCACTGTGTCCTCACTGTGTCCCCCGCTGTGTCCCGCTGTGTCCCACTCTGTGTCCCGCTGTGTCCCCGCTGTGTCCCGCTGTGTCCCTTGCTATGTCCCCGCTGTATCCTCGCTGTATCCCCTGCTGTGTCCCACTGTGTCCCCCGCTATGTCCCCGCTTTGTCCTCCTGTGTCCCGCTGTGTCCCCGCTGTGTCCCCTCTGTGTCCCGTTGTGTCCCCGCTGTGTCCCGCAGTGTCCTCGCTGTGTCCCCACTGTGGCCCCCGTTGTGGCCCCGCTGTGTCCTGCTATGCCCCGCTGTGTCCCGCTGTGTCCCCTGCTTTGTCCCACTGTGTCCCCCGCTGTGTCCCCGCTGTGTCCCCGCTTTGTCCTCCTGTGTCCTGCTGTGTCCTCGCTATGACCCCCGCTGTGTCCGCTGTGTCCCCGCTGTGTCCCCGCTGTGTCCCCCGCTATGTCCTCGCTGTGTCCCCGCTGTCCCCTGCTGTGTCCCGCTGTGTAACCGATGTGTCCCCGCTGTGTCCCATGCTATGTCCCGGTGTGTCCCGCTGTGTCCCCTGCTATGTCCTTGCTTTGTCCCCGCTGTCCCCTGCTGTGTCCCGCTGTGTCCCTGCTGTGTCCTCGCTGTGTCCCCCGCTGTGTCCCCGCTGTGTCCCGCTGTGTCCCGCTGTGTCCCGCTGTGTCCCACGCTGTGTCCCACTGTATCCCCTGCTATGTCCCATGCTGTGTCCCGCTGTGTCCCCGCTGTGTCCTGCTGTGTCCCGCTGTGTCCTCACTGTGTCCCCCGCTGTGTCCTGCTGTGTCGCCCTCTGTGTCCCCCGCTGTGTACCGCTGTGTCCCGTTTTGTCCCGCTGTGTCCCGTTGTGTCCTCGCTGTGTCCCGCTGTGTCCCACTGTGTCCCCTCCTGTGTACCCGCTGTGTACCCGCTGTTTCCCCGCTGTGTCCCGCTGTGTCTCCCGTTTTGTCCCGCTGTGTCTCCCGCTGTGTCCCGCTGTGTCCTCACTGTGTCACTGCTATGTCACGCTGTGTCCCCGCTGTGTCACGCTGTGTCCCGCAGTGTCCCCGCTATGTCCCGGCTGTGTCCTCGCTGTGTCCCGCTGTGTCCCCCGCTATGTCATCGCTGTGTTCCCGCTGTCCCCTGCTGTGTCCCGCTGTGTCCCTGCTGTGTCCCCGCTGTGTTCCCCCGCTGTGTCCCGCTGTGTACCCTGCTGTATCCCCGCTGTGTCCCCTCTGTGTCCCGCTGTGTCCCGCTGTGTCCCCCGCTGTATCTTGCTGTGTCCTCGCTGTGTCCCCCGTTTTGTCCGGCTGTGTCCACGCTATGTCCCCCGCTGCGTCCCCGCTGTGTCCCGCTGTGTCCCGCTGTGTCCCCCACTGAGTCCCACTGTGTCCCGCTGTGTCCCGCTTTGTAACCACTGTGTCCCCACTGTGTTCCGCTGTGTCCCCGCTCTGTCCCGCTGTGTCCCCCCCTGTGGACCTTGCTGTGTCCCCGCTGTGTCCCCGCTGTGTCCCGCTGTGTCCCCGCTGTGTTCCGCTGTGTTCCCGGTGGGTGTCTCGCTTTGTCCCCCGCTGG
>NW_012292557.1:0-7563 GCF_000151885.1 Dipodomys ordii | reverse complement strand
ATCATGTCCTCGCTGTGTCCCCCCCTGTGTCCCGCTGTGTCCCCCCTGTGTCCACCGCTGTGTCTCATGCTTTATCCCGTCTGTGTCCCACTCTGTCCCGCTGTGTCCCGCTGTGCCCACACTGTGTCCCGTTGTGTCCACAGCTGTGTACCCCGCTGTGTCCCGCTGTGTCCCCGCTGTATCGACGCTGTGTCCCACTGGGTCATGCTGTGTCCTCCCTGTGTTCCCCGCTGTGTCCCGCTGTGTCCCCGCTGTGTGCCCGCTGTGTCCCGCTGTGTACTTCGTTGTGTCCAGCTGTGTCACCGCTGTGTCCTCGCTGTGTCCGCCGCTGTGTCCCACTGTGTCCTCACTGTGTCCCCCTCTGTGTCCCGCTGTGTCCCCTGCTATGTCCCGCTGTGTCCAGCTGTGTCCCGCTCTGTCCCAGCTTTGTGCCCGCTGTGTCCCGCTGTGTACTCCGTTGTGTCCAGCTGTGTCACCGCTGTGTCCCGCTGTGTCCCCCGCTTTGTCCTGCTGTGTCGACGCAGTGTTCCCTCTGTGTCCTGCTGTGTCACACTGTGTCCCATGGTGTCCCGCTTTTTTCCCCGCTGGTTCCCCCTCTGAGTCCCCTTTGTGTCCCCACTGTGTCCCGCTGTGTCCCGCTGTGTCCTAGCTGTGTCCCCCGCTGTGTCCCGCTGTGTCCCCGCTGGGTCACAAGCTTGTCCTACTGTGTCCCGCTCTGTCCCGCTATGTTCCCGCAATGTCCCCGCTGTGTCCCGCTGTGTCCCACTGTGTCCTCGCTGTGTCCCCCGCTGTGCCCCGTTGTGTCCCCAGCTGTGTACCCCACTCTGTCCCGCTGTGTCCCCGTTGTAATGACGCTGTGTCCCGCTGGGTCCCGCTGTGTCCTCGCTGTGTCCCGCTGTGTACCCCTATGTGTCCCCCGCTGTGTCCCGCTGTGTCTCGATGTGTACTGCTGTGTCCCCCGCTGAGTCCCGCTGTGTCCCCGCTGTGTCCAAATGTGTACTCGCTGTGTCCCCCGCTGTGTCCCGCTGTGTCCTCCCTGTGTCCCCCGCTGTGTCCTGCTGTGTCCTCAATGTGTCCCCCGCTGTGTCCCGTTGTGTCCCCAGCTGTGTACCAGGCTGTGTCCCACTGTGTCCTCGCTGTATCGATGCTGTGTCCCGCTGTGTCCCGCTGTGTCCTCGCTGTGTTCCCCGCTGTGTCCCGCTGTGTCCCCCGCTGTTTCCCCGCTGTGTCCCTCTATGTACCCCGCTGTGTATAGCTTTGTCTCTGATGTGTCTCGCTGTGTCTCACGCTCTGTCCCCCGCTGTGTCCCGCCGTGTCCCACACTCTGTCCAGCTGTGTCCCCCACTCTGTCCCGCTGTGTCCCGCTGTGTCCCCGCAGGGTCACAGCTGTTTCACGCTGTGTCCCGCTGTGTCAGTGGTGTCCCGCTTTGTCCCCCGCTGTGTCCCCAGCTGAGTCCCCGCTGTGTCCCCGCTGTGTCCCTCTGTGTCCTCGCTGTGTCCCCCGCTGTCTCCCGCTCTGTCCTCGCTGTGTCCCCCGCTGTGTCCCGCTGTGTCCTCGCTGGGTCCCCCACTGTGTCCCGAGTGTCCCGCTCTGTCCCTGCTGTGTCCCGCTGTGTCCTGCGGTTACCTCGATTTCTCCCCCGCTGTCTCCCACTCTGTCCCCCGCTTTGTCTCACGATTTGTCCTCGCTTTGTCCCACTGTGTCCCGCTGTGTCCCGCTGTGCCCCCACTGTGTCCCGTTATGTCCACATATGTGTACCACGCTGTGTAACGCTGTATCCCCGCTGTATCGACGCTGTGTCCCGCTGTGTCCTAGCTGTGTTCCCCGCTGTGTCCCGCTGTGTCCCGCTCTGTCCCTGCTGTGTGCCGCTGTGCCCTGCTGTGTCCTCGCTGTGTCCCCCGCTGTGTCCCGCTGTGTCCTCGCTGGGTCCCCCGCTGTGTCCTGCTGTGTCCCCCACTGTGTCCCGCTGTGTCCGACTGTGTCCCGCTCTGTCCCTGCTGTGTCCCGCTGTGTCCTGCTGTGTCTCCGCTGTGTGCCCGCTGTGTCCCGCTGTGTACCCCGCTTTGTTCTACTGTGTCCCCACAGTGTCCCGCTGTGTCCCGCTGTGTCTCACTGTGTCCCGTGGTGTCCCTCTTTGTCCCCCACTGTGTCCCCCACTGAGTCCCCTCTGTGTGGCCTCTGTGTCCTGCTGTGTGCTCGCTGTGTCCCCTGCTGTCTCCCGCTTTGTCCCCCGCTGAGTTCTGCTGTGTCCCGCTGCGTCCTCGCTGTGTCCCCCGCTGTGTCCCGCTGTGTCCCCGCTATGTCCCCAGCTGTGTTCCGCTGTGTACCACTCTGTACCCCGCTGTGTCTCGCTATGTTCCCGCAGTGTCCCGCTGTGTCCCGCTGTGACCCGCTGTGTCCTCGCTGTGTCCCACGCTGTGTTCCGCTGTGGCCTCGCTTTTTACCCCGCTGTGTCCCGCTGTGTACCCCTCTGTGTCCCCCGCTGTGTCTCGCTGTGTCCCCCGCTGTGTCCATGCTCTTTCTCCTCTGTGTCCCGCTGTGTCCAGCTGTGTACTACTCTCTTCCCCGCTGAGTCCCGCTGTGTCCCAATGTGTCCTCGCTCTGTCCCCCGCTGTGTACTTCTGTGTCCTTCCTGTGTCCCACGCTGTGTCCCGCTGTGTCCCGCTGTGTCCCCGCTGTGTCCCCCGCTATGTCCCGCTTTGTCCCCCGCTGTGTCCCGCTCTGTCCTTGCTGTGTCCCCCACTGTGTGCCGCTGTGTCCTCGCTGTTTCCCCGCTGTATCCCTGCTGTGTCCCTCTGTGTACCCCGCTGTGTCCAGCTTTGTACCCGCTGTGTCTCGCTGTGTCCCACGCTCTGTCCCACACTGTGTCCCGTAGTGTCCCCCGCTGTGTCCCACTGTGTCCCCCGCTGTGTCCCCCGCTGAGTCCCCGTTGTGTCACCGCTGTGTCCCGCTGTGTCCTCGCGGTGTCCCCTGCTTTCTCCCTCTCTGTCCCTCGCTGTGTCTCACGCTTTGTCCCTGTTGTGTCCCACTGTGTCCCGCTGTGTCCGGCTGTGCCCCCACTGTGTCCCGTTGTGTCCAAAGCTGTGTACCATGCTGTGTAACGCTGTGTCCCCGCTGTATCGACGCTGTGGCTCGCTGTGTCCTCGCTGTGTTCCCCACTGTGTCCCGCTGTGTCCCCCGCTGTGTCCCCCGCTGTGTCCTCGCTGTGTCCCCTGCTGTGTCCCGCTGTGGCCTCACTGGGTCCCCAACTGTGTCCCGCTGTGTCCCCTGCTGTGTCCCGCTCTGTCCGGCTGTGTCCCGCTCTGTCCCCGCTGTGTCCCGCTGTGTCCCGCTGTGTCCCAGCTGTGTGCCTGCTGTGTCCCGTTGTGTCTGCCGCTTTGTCCCGCTGTGTCCCACTGTGTCCCCACTGTGTCCCGTTGTGTCCCGCTGTGTCCCCGCTGTGTGCCTGCTGTGTCCCTCTGTGTACCCCGCTGTGTCCCGCTGTGTCACACTGTGTTCCGTGTTGTCCTGCTTTGTCCCCCGCTGTGACCTCGCTTTGTTTCCCGATGTGTCCCGCTGTGTACCACTCTGTGACCCCGCTGTGTCCCGCTCTGTACACGCTGTATCCCGCTATGTTCCCGCAGTGTCCCCGCTGTGTCCCGCTGTGTCCTCGCTGTGTCCACCGCTGTGTCCCGTTGTGTCCTCAGCTGTGTACCCCGCTGTGTCCCGCTGTGTCCCCTCTGTATCGACGCTGTGTCCTGCTGGGTCCCGCTGTGTCCTCGATGTGTTCCTCGTTGTGTCCCGCTGTGTCCCCCGCTGTGTCCCTCACTGTGTCCCTGCTGTGTCCCTGCTGTGTCCCCGCTGTGTCGCGCTGTGTCCCGCTTTGTCCTCGATGTGTCCCAAGCTGTGTACCGCTGTGTCCCCCGCTGTGTCCCGCTGTGTCCTGCTGTGTCCCCGCTTTGTTCCACTGTGTCCTCCGCTGTGTTCCGCTGTGTACCGCTGTGTCCCGCTGTGTCCTGGTTTGTCCCACTGTGTCCGCGCTGTGTTCCCGCTGTGTCCCGCTGTGTACCTCTCTGTGTCCCCCGCTGTGTCCCGCTGTGTCCCCCGCTGTGACCCGCTGTGTCCACTTTGTCCCCCACTGTGTCCCCACTGTGTGCCCCCTGTGTCCCGCTGTGTACCCCGCTGTGTCCAGCTGTGTTCCCGCTGTGTCCCGCTGTGTCCTTTCTCTGTCCCCTGCTGTCCCACTTTGTGTCTCCCGCTGTGTCCCCTCTCTGTCCCCTGCTGTCCCCCGCTGTGTCTCCCGCTGTGTCCCGCTGTGTGGCCCGCTTTGTCCCGCTGTGCCCCTGCAGTGTCCCCACTGTGTCACACTGTGTCACACTGTGTCCTGTGTTGTCCCGCTTTGGCCCCCGGTGTGACCTCGCTGTGTTTCTCGCTTTGTCCCGCTGTGTACCCTTCTGTGTCCCCCGCTGTGTCCCGCTGTGTACCCCGCTGTGTCCAGCTGGGTCCTCTCTTTGTCCCTCGCTGTCTCCTGCTTTGTCCCACGCTGTGTCCTGCTGTGACCCGCTGTGTCCTCGCTGTGTCCCCTGCTGTGTCCCGCTGTGTTCCCTGCTGTGACCCGCTGTGTCCCGCTGTGTCCCCCACTGTGTCCCTGCTGTCTCCCCGCTGTGTCCCACTGTGTCCCGCTGTGTCCCGCTGTGCCCCCCTGTGTCCCGTTGTGTCCACAGTGTGTACCACGCTATGTAACGCTGCCTCCCCGCTGTATCGACGCTGTGTCCCGTTGTGTCCCTCTGTGTCCTCGCTGTGTTCCCCTGTGTCTCGCTGTGTCCCCCGCTGTGTCCCCCGCTGTGTCCTCGCTGTGTCCCCTGTTGTGTCCCGCTGTGTCCTCACTGGGTAGCCCACTGTGTCCCGCTGTGTCCCCCGCTGTCCCCCGCTGTGTCCCCCGCTTTACCTTACTGTGTCCCGCAGTGTCCCTGTTGTGTCCCGCTGTGTAACACTATGTCCCGTGGTGTCCCATTTTGTCCCACGCTGTGTCCCCAGCTGCGTCCCCTCTGTGTCGCCGCTGTGTCCCCTCTCTGTCCTCTGCTGTCCCCCGCTGTGTCCCCCGCTGTGTCCCCCACTGTGACCCGCTGTGTCCCGCTGTGTCCCCCGCTGTGTCCCCACTGTGTGCCCCCTGTGTCCCACTGTGTACCCCGCTGTGTCCAGCTGTGTTCCCGCTGTGTCCCGCTGTGACCCGCTGTGTTCCCAGCTGTGTCCCGCTGTGTACCCCTCTGTGTCCCCCTCTGTGTCCCGCTGTGTTCCCCGCTGTGTCCCGCTGTGTCCCCCGCTGTGTCCCTGCTGTGTCCCCGCTGTGTCCTGCTGTATACTGCTGTGTCCCCCGCTGAGTCCCGCTGTGTCCCCGCTGTGTCCCGCTGTGTTCCCCATGTGTCCCCCGCTGTGTCCCACTGTGTCCCACTGTGTCCCCCACTGTTTCCCCCGCTGTGTCCGGCTGTGTCTCCCGCTGTGTCCCGCTGTGTCCACTGCTGTGTCCCCGCTGTGTCCCGCTTTTCCCCGGCTGTGTCCTGCTGTGTCCTCACTGTGTCCCCCGCTGTATCCCGCTGTGTCCTCGCTGTGTCCCCAGCTGTGTCCCGCTGTGTCCCCCGCTTTGTCCCGCTGTGTCCCACTGTGTCCCCACTGTGTCCCGCTGTGTCCCGCTGTGTCCCCGGTGTGCCCGCTGTGTCCCGCTGTGTACCCCGCTGTGTCCAGCTATGTCACCGCTGTGTCCCGCTGTGGCCCATCTCTGTCTCCGCTGTCCCCCGCTGTGTCCCCCGCTGTGTGCCACTGTGTCCCGCTATGTCCCCTGCTTTGTCCTGCTGTTTCCCCGCAGTGTCCCCGCTATGTCCCGCTGTGTCACACTGTGTCCCGTGGTGTCCCACTTTGTCCCCCGCTGTTTCCCCCGCTGTGTCCTCCGCTGAGTCCCCTCTGTATCGACGCTGTGTCCCGCTGTGTCCCGCTGTGTCCTCGCTGTGTTCCCCGCTGTGTCCCGCTGTGTCCCCTGCTGTGTCCCCCGCTGTGTCCTCGCTGTGTCTCCCGCTGTGTCCCGCTGTGTCCTTGCTGGGTCCCCCGCTGTGTCCCGCTGTGTCCCCCACTGTGTCCCGCTGTGTCCGACTGTGTCCCGCTCTGTCGCCGCTGTGTCCCGCTGTGTCCCCGCTGTGTGCCCGCTGTGTCCCGCTGTGTACGCCGCTGTGTCCAGCTGTGTCACCGAGGTGTCCCACTGTGGCCCTACTCTTTCTCCGCTCTGTCCCCCGCTTTGTTCCGCTGTGTCCCGCTGTGTCCCCCGCTTTGTCCTACTGTGTCCCCACAGTGTCCCTCTGTGTGGCCGCTGGGTCCCGCTGCGTCCTCGCTGTGTCCCCCGCTGTGTCCCGCTGTGTCCCCGCTATGTCCCCAGCTGTGTTCCGCTGTGTCCCGCTCTGTACCCCGCTGTGTCCCGCTATGTTCCCGCAGTGTCCCGCTGTGTCCCGCTGTGTCCTCGCTGTGTCCCCCGCTGTGTCCTGTTGTGTCCCCAGCTGTGTACCTCGCTGTGTCCCGCTGTGTCCCCGCTGTATCGAGGCTGGGTCCCGCTGGGTCCCGCTGTGTCCTCCCTGTGTCCCCTGCTGTGTCCCTCTGTGTCCGCCATTGTGTCCCGTTGTGTCTACTGCTTTGTCCCCACTGTGTCCCGCTGTGTCCCGCTGTGTCCTCGCTGTGTCCCACGCTGTGTTCCGCTGTGGCCTCGCTTTGTTCCCCGCTGTGTCCCGCTGTGTACCCCTCTGTGACCCCGCTGTGTCTCGCTGTGTCCCCCGCTGTGTCCATGCTCTTTCCCCTCTGTGTCCCGCTGTGTCGCGCTGTGTACTGCTGTGTCCCCCGCTGAGTCCCGCTGTGTCCCCGCTGTGTCCCAATGTGTCCTCGCTCTGTCCCCCGCTGTGTCCCGCTGTGTCCCCCGCTGAGTCCCCGTTGTGTCACCGCTGTGTCCCGCTGTGTCCTCGCTGTGTCCCCTGCTTTCTCCCACTCTGTCCCCCGCTGTGTCTCACGCTTTGTCCCTGCTGTGTCCCACTGTGTCCCGCTGTGTCCGGCTGTGCCCCCACTGTGTCCCGCTGTGTCCTCGCTGTGTTTCCCGCTGTGTCCCGCTGTGTCCCCCGCTGTGTCCCCCGCTGTGTCCTCGCTGTGTCCCCTGCTGTGTCCCGCTGTGTCCTCAAAGGGTCCCCAACTGTGTCCCGCTGTGTCCCCTGCTGTGTCCCGCTGTGTCCGGCTGTGTCCCGCTCTGTCCCCGCTGTGTCCCGCTGTGTCCCCGCTGTGTGCCTGCTGTGTCCCGCTGTGTCTGCCGCTTTTTCCCGCTGTGTCCCACAGTGTCCCCGCTGTGTCCCGTTGTGTCCCGCTGTGTCCCCGCTTTGTGCCCGCTGTGTCCCTCTGTGTACCCCGCTGTGTCCAGCTGTGTACCCGCTGTGTCCCGCTGTGTCCCCTCTCTGTCCTCTGCTGTTCCCCGCTGTGTCCCCCGCTGTGTTCCGCTGTGTCCCGCTGTGTCCCGCTGTGTCACACTGTGATACTGTGTTGTCCCGCTTTGTCCCCCGCTG
>NW_012292556.1:0-7565 GCF_000151885.1 Dipodomys ordii | reverse complement strand
GTGCCCCGTGTCCGCTGTGTAAGCCGCTGTGTCCAGCTGTGTTCCCGCTGTGTCCCGCTGTGTCCTTTCTCTGTCCCCTGCTGTCCCCCTTTGTGTCTCCCGCTGTGTCCCCTCTCTGTCCCCTGCTGTCCCCCACTGTGTCTCCCGCTGTGTCCCGCTGTGTCCCTCTGTGTCGCCTGCTTTGTCCCGCTGGGCCCCTGCAGTGTCCCCGCTGTGTCACACTGTGTCACACTGTGTCCCGTGTTGTCCCGCTTTGGCCCCCGGTGTGACCTCGCTGTGTTTCTCGCTTTGTCCCGCTGTGTACCCTTCTGTGTCCCCCGCTGTGTCCCGCTGTGTACACCGCTGTGTCCAGCTGGGTCCTCTCTTTGTCCCTCGCTGTCTCCTGCTTTTTCCCACGCTGTGTCCCGCTGTGTCCCCCACTGTGTCCCTTCTGTCTCCCCGCTGTGTCCCACTGTGTCCCGCTGTGTCCCGCTGTGCCCCCACTGTGTCCCGTTGTGTCCACAGTGTGTACCCCGCTGTGTCCCCACTGTGTGCCCCCTGTGTCCCACTGTGTACCCCGCTGTGTCCAGCTGTGTTCCCGCTGTGTCCCGCTGTGACCCGCTGTGTTCCCAGCTGTGTCCCGCTGTGTACCCCTCTGTGTCTCCCTCTATGTCCCGCTGTGTTCCCCGCTGTGTCCCGCTGTGTCCCGATGTGTCCCCCGCTGTGTCCCTGCTGTGTCCCCGCTGTGTCCTGCTGTATACTGCTGTGTCCCCCGCTGAGTCCCACTGTGTCCCCGCTGTGTCCCGCTGTGTTCCCCATGTGTCCCCCGCTGTGTCCCACCGTGTCCCAATGTGTCCCCCACTGATTCCCCCGCTGTGTCCAGCTGTGTCCCCCTCTGTGTCCCGCGGTATCCACTGCTGTGTCCCCGCTGTGTCCCGCTTTTTCCCCGGCTGTGTCCCGCTGTGTCCTCACTGTGTCGCCCGCTGTATCCCGCTGTGTCCTTGCTGGGTCCCCCGCTGTGTCCCGCTGTGTCCCCCACTGTGTCCCGCTGTGTCCGACTGTGTCCCGCTCTGTCCCCGTTGTGTCCCGCTGTGTCCCCGCTGTGTGCCCGCTGTGTCCCGCTGTGTACCCCGCTGTGTCCAGCTGTGTCACCGAGGTGTCCCGCTGTGGCCCTACTCTTTCTCCGCTCTGTCCCCCGATTTGTTCCGCTGTGTCCCGCTTTGTCCCCCGCTTTGTCCTACTGTGTCCCCACAGTGTCCCGCTGTGTCCCACTGTGTCTCACTGTGTCCCGTGGTGTCCCTCTTTGTCCCCCTCTGTGTTCCCCGCTGAGTCCCCTCTATGTGGCTGCTGTGTCCCGCTGTGTGCTCGCTGTGTCCCCCGCTGTCTCCCGCTTTGTCCCCCTCTGAGTTCCGCTGTGTCCCGCTGCGTCCTCGCTGTGTCCCCCGCTGTGTCCCGCTGTGCCCCCCCTATGTCCCAAGCTGTGTTCCGCTGTGTCCCGCTCTGTACCCCGCTGTGTCCCGCTATGTTCCCGCAGTGTCCCGCTGTGTCCCGCTGTGTCCTCGCTGTGTCCCCCGATGTGTCCTGTTGTGTCCCCAGCTGTGTACCACGCTGTGTCCCGCTGTGTCCCCGCTGTATCGAGGCTGGGTCCCGCTGGGTCCCGCTGTGTCCTCCCTGTGTCCCCTGCTGTGTCCCGCTGTGTCCGCCATTGTGTCCCGTTGTGTCTACTGCTTTGTCCCCACTGTGTCCCGCTGTGTCCTCGCTGTGTCCCACGCTGTGTTCCGCTGTGGCCTCGCTTTTCTCCCCGCTGTGTCCCGCTGTGTACCCCTCTGTGTCCCCCGCTGTGTCTCTCTGTGTCCCCCACTGTGTCCATGCTCTTTCCCCTCTGTGTCCCGCTGTGTCCGCTGTGTCCCGCTGTGTCCCCCGCTGAATCCCGCTGTGTCCCCGCTGTGTCCCAATGTGTCCTCGCTCTGTCCCCCGCTGTGTACCGCTGTGTCCTTCCTGTGTCCCATGCTGTGTCCCGCTGTGTCCCGCTGTGTCCCCGCTGTGTCCCCCGCTGTGTCCCGCTTTGTCCCCCGCTGTGTTCCGCTCTGTCCTTGCTGTGTCCCCCACTGTGTGCCGCTGTATCCTCGCTGTGTCCCCCGCTGTGTCGCGCTGTGTCCTTTTGTGTCACGCTGTTTCCCCGCTGTGTCCCTCTGTGTACCCCGCTGTGTCCAGCTTTGTCCCCGCTGTGTCTCGCTGTGTCCCACGCTCTGTCCCACATTGTGTCCCGCAGTGTCCCCCGCTGTGTACCGCTGTGTCCCCCGCTGAGTCCCCGTTGTGTCACCGCTGTGTCCCGCTGTGTCCTCGCTGTGTCCCCTGCTTTCTCCCTCTCTGTCCCCCGCTGTGTCTCACGCTTTGTCCCTGCTGTGTCCCACTTTGTCCCGCTGTGTCCGGCTGTGCCCCCACTGTGTCCCGTTGTGTCCACAGCTGTGTACCACTCTGTGTAACGCTGTGTCCCCGCTGTATCGACGCTGTGTCCCGCTGTGTCCTCCCTGTGTTTCCCGCTGTGTCCCGCTGTGTCCCTCGCTGTGTCCCCCGCTGTGTCCTCACTGGGGTCCCCAACTGTGTCCCGTTGTGTCCCCTGCTGTGTCCCGCTGTGTCCGGCTGTGTCCCGCTCTGTCCCCGCTGTGTCCCCCTGTGTCCCGCTGTGTCCCTGCTGTGTGCCTGCTGTGTCCCGCTGTGTCTGCCGCTTTGTCCTGCTGTATCCCACTGTGTCCCCGCTGTGTCCCGTTGTGTCCCGCTGTGTCCCCGCTGTGTGCCCGCTGTGTCCCTCTGTGTACACCGCTGTGTCCAGCTGTGTATCCGCTGTGTCCCGCTGTGTCCCCTCTCTGTCCTCTGCTGTTCCCCGCTGTGTCCCCCGCTGTGTCCCGCTGTGTCCCGCTGTGTCCCGCTGTGTCACACTGTGTTCCGTGTTGTCCCGCTTTGTCCCCCGCTGTGACCTCGCTTTGTTTGCCGATGTGTCCAGCTGTGTACCACTCTGTGACCCCGCTGTGTCCCGCTCTGTACCCGCTGTGTCCCGCTATGTTCCCGCAGTGTCCCCGCTGTGTCCCGCTGTGTCCTCGCTGTGTCCACCGCTGTGTCCCGTTGTGTCCTCAGCTATGTACCCCGCTGTGTCCCGCTGTGTCCCCTCTGTATTGACGCTGTGTCCTGCTGGGTCCCGCTGTGTCCTCGATGTGTTCCCCGTTGTGTCCCGCTGTGTCCCCCGCTGTGTCCTGCTGTGTCCCTGCTTTGTCCCCGCTGTGTCCCGCTGTGTCCCGCTTTGTCCTCGCTGTGTCCCAAGCTGTGTACCGCTGTGTCCCCTGCTGTGTCCCGCTGTGTCCTGCTGTGTCCCTGTTGTGTCCCACTGTGTCCCCCGCTGTGTCCCGCTGTGTCCCGCTGTGTACCGCTGTGTCCTGCTGTGTCCACGCTGTGTTCCCGGCTGTGTTCCCGGCTGTGTCCCGCTGTGTACCCCTCTGTGTCCCCCGCTGTGTCCCGCTGTGTCCCCCGCTCTGACCCGCTGTGTCCCGCTGTGTCCCCCGCTGTGACCAGCTGTGTCCCGCTTTGTCCCCTGTTATGTCCCCACTGTGTGCCCCTTGTGTCCCGCTGTGTACCCCGCTGTGTCCAGCTGTGTTCCCGCTGTGTCCCGCTGTGTCCCCTCTCTGTCCCCTGCTGTCCCCCTTAGTGTCTCCCGCTGTGTCCCCTCTCTGTCCCCTGCTGTCCCCCGCTGTGTCTCCCGCTGTGTCCCACTGTGTACCCCGCTGTGTCCAGCTGGGTCCTCTCTTTGTCCCTCGCTGTCTCCTGCTTTGTCCCACGCTGTGTCCCGCTGTGACCCGCTGTGTCCTCGCTGTGTCCCTCGCTGTGTCCCGCTGTGTCCCCCGCTGTGACCCGCTGTGTCCTGCTGTGTCCCCCACTGTGTCCCTGCTGTCTCCCTGGTGTGTCACACATTTCCTGCTGTGTACTGCTGTGTCTCCCGCTGAGTTCCTCTGTGTCCCGCTGTGTCCCAATGTGTCCTCACTGTGTCACGCTCTGTCCTGCTCTGTCCCCGCTGTGTCCTGCTTTGTCCCGCTGTGTCCCCACTGTGTGCCCGCTGTGTCCCTCTGTGTACCCCGCTGTGTCCGCTGTGTCCCCTCTCTGTCCTCTGCTGTCCCCCGCTGTGTCCCCCGCTGTGTCCCCCACTGTGACCCGCTGTGTCCCGCTGTGTCCCCCGCTGTGTCCCCACTGTGTGCCCCCTGTGTCCCACTGTGTACCCCGCTGTGTCCAGCTGTGTTCCCGCTGTGTCCACTGCTGTGTCCTGCTGTGTACCCCGCTGTGTCCTGCTATGTTCCCGCAGTGTCCCCGCTGTGTCCCGCTGTGTCACGCTCTGTCCCTTATGTGTCCCACTGTGTCCCCCTGTGTCCCTCGCTGTGTCTCGCTATGTTCCCGCAGTGTCCCCGCTGTCTCCCGCTGTGTCCCACTGTGTCCCGTGGTGTCCCAGTTTGTCCTTCGCTGTGTCCCCAGGTGAGTCCCCGCTGTGTCCCGCTGTGTCCCCCACTGGGTCCCGCTGTGTCCCCACAGGGTCACCGCTGTTTCCCGCTGTGACCCGCTGTGTTCCGTGGTGTCCCGCTTTGTCCCCCGCTGTGTCCCCGGCTGAGTCCCCGCTGTGTACCCCGCTTTGTACCGCTGTGTCCGTGCAGTGTCCCCGCTGTGTCACGCTGTGTCACACTGTCCCGTGGTGTCCTGCTTTGTCCCCCGCTGTGTCCCCCACTGAGTCCCCTCTGTGTCGCAACTGTGTCCCGCTGTGTCCTCGCTGTGTCCCCCGCTGTGTCCCGCTGTGTCCCCCGCTGTGACCCGCTGTGTCCTGCTGTGTCCCCCACTGTGTCCCTGCTGTCTCCCCGGTGTGTCACACTGTTTCCCGCTGTGTACTGCTGTGTCTCCCGCTGAGTTCCTCTGTGTCCCGCTGTGTCCCAATGTGTCCTCGCTGTGTCACGCTCTGTCCTGCTGTGTCCCCGCTGTGTCACGCTGTGTCCTGCTGTGTCCCGTTGTGTCCCGCTGTAACCCTGCTGAGTCCCCCTGTGTCCCCGCTGTGTCCTGCTGTGTCGTCGCTCTGTCCTCCGCTGTGTCCCGCTGTGTCCTCTGCTGTGTCCCGCTGTGTCACAGTGTCCCGCTGTATCCCGCTGTGACCCCGCTGAGTCCCCACTGTGTCCCCGCTGTGTCCCCCGCTGTCTCCCACTCTGTCCCCCGCTGTGTCTCACGCTTTGTCCCCACTGTGTCCCACTGTGACCCGCTGTGTCCCGCTGTGCCCACACTGTGTCCCGTTGTATCCACAGCTGTGTACCACGCTGTGTAACGCTGTGTCCCCGCTGTATCTACGCTGTTCCTCGCTGTGTCCCGCTGTGTCCCCCGCTGTGTCCCCCGCTGTGTCCTCGCTGTGTCCCCAGCTGTGTCCCGCTGTGTCCTCACTGGGTCCCCCGCTGGGTCCCGCTGGGTCCCCCGCTGTGTCCCAGTGTGTCCCGCTGTGTCCTGCTCTGTCCCTGCTGTGTCCCGCTGTGTCCCGCTGTGTCCTCCTGTGTGCGTGCTGTGTCCCGCTATGTACTCCGTTGTGTCCAGCTGTTTCACCGCTGTGTCCCCTGCTTTGTCCCGCTTTGTCTCGCTGTGTCCTTGCTGCGTCCCCCGCTGTGTCCCGCTGTGTCCCACTGTGTCCCACTCTGTCCCTGCTTTGTCCCGCTGTGCCCTGCTGTGTCGTCGCTGTGTCCCCCGCTGTCTCCTGCTCTGTCCCTCGCTGTGTCTCACGATTTGTCCTTGCTTTGTCCCACTGTGTCCCGCTGTGTCCCGCTGTGCCCCCACTGTGTCCCCTTGTGTCCACAGATGTGTACCACACTGTGTAACGCTGTATCCCCGCTGTATCGACGCTGTTTCCCGCTGGGTCTCGCTGTGTCCTCGCTGTGTCCCCCGCAGTCTCACTCTCTGTCCCCCACTGTGTCTCACGCTTTGCCCTGCTGTGTCCCACTGTGTTCCGCTGTGTCCCGCTGTGCCCCCACTGTGTCCCGTTGTGTCCACAGCTGTGTACCATACTGTATAATGCTGTGTCCCTGCTGTATCGATGCTGTGTCCCGCTGGGTCCTGCTATGTACTCCGTTGTGTCCAGCATTGTCACCGCTGTGTCCCCCGCTTTGTCCTGCTGTGTCCTCGCTGGGTTCCCCGCTGGGTCCCGCTGTGCCCCCCGCTGTGTCCCGCTATGTCCCGCTGTGTCCCGCTCTGTCCCTGCTGTGTCCCGCTGTGCCCTGCTGTGTCCTAGCTGTGTCCTCCGCTGTCTCGAGCTCTGTCCCTCGCTGTGTCTCACAATTTGTCCTTGCTTTGTCCCACTGTGTCCCGCTGTGTCCCGCTGTGCCCACACTGTGTCCCCTTGTGTCCACAGATGTGAACCACACTGTGTAACGCTGTATCCCCGCTGTATCGACGCTGTGTCCTGCTGGGTCCCGCTGTGTCCACACTGTGTTCCCTGCTGTGTTCCGCTGTGTCTTCGCTGTGTCCCCCGCTGTGCCCCGCTGTGTCCCCCGCTGTGTCCCGCTGTGTCCCGCTGTGTCCCCTGCTGTTTACCCTGCTTTGTCCCGCTGTGTCCTCGCTGTGTCCTGCTCTGTCTCCTCCTTGTCCCCGCTGTGTTCCGCTGTGTCCCGTGGTTTCCCGCTTTGTCCCCCGCTGTGTCCCCCGCAGTGTCCCCCGCTGAGTCCCCGCTGTGTCGCCTCTGTGTCCCGCTCTGTCCTCCCTGTGTCCCCGGCTGTGTCCCGCTGTGTCCCCTTCTGTGTCCTGCTGTGTCTACTGCTTTGTTCCTGCTGTGTCCCGCTGTGGCCCACTCTGTCCCCGCTGTATCGACGCTGTGTCCCGCTGGGTCCTGCTGTGTCCTCGCTGTGTCCACCGCTGTGTACCGCTCTGTCCATCGCTGTGTCCCGCTGTGTCCCCCGCTCTGTCCCCCTTTGTCTACCGCTGTGTCCCGCTATTTCCCCCGCTGTGTCCCGCTGTGTCCTCGCTGGGTCCTCCGCTGTGTCCCGCTGTGCCTCCCGCTGTGTCCCGCTGTGTCCCGCTGTGTCCCGCTCTGTCCCTGCTGTGTCCCGCTGTGTACTGCTGTGTCCTCGCTGTGTCCCCTGCTGTCTCCCGCTCTGTCCACCGCTGTGTCTCACGATTTGTCCTCGCTGTGTCCCACTGTGTCCTGCTCTGTCCCGCTGTGCCCCCACTGTGTCCCCTTGTGTCCACAGATTTGTACCACAGTGTGTAACGCTGTATCCCCGCTGTATCGACGCTGGGTCCCGCTGGGTCCCGCTGTGTCCTCGCCGTGTTCCCTGCTGTGTCCCGCTGTGTCCTGCTGTGTCCTCGCTGTGTCCCCCGCTATCTCCCGCTATGTCCCCCGCTTCGTCTCACGATTTGTCCTCGCTGTGTCCCACTGTGTCCCGCTGAGTCCCGCTGTGGCCCCACTGTGTCCCCTTGTGTCCACAGATGTGTACCACACTGTGTAACGCTGTATCCTCGCTGTATCGACACTGTGTCCCGCTGGGTCTCGCTGTGTCCTCGCTGTGTGTCCTCGCTGTGTTCCCCGA
>NW_012292555.1:0-6399 GCF_000151885.1 Dipodomys ordii | reverse complement strand
ACGCTGTGTCCCTGCTGTGTCTCCCGATGTGTCCCGCTGTGTTCCCCACTGTGTCCTGCTGTGTCCCCCGCTGTGTCCCGCTGTGACATGCTGTGTCCCCCGCTGTGTCCCCGCTGTGTCCCAGCTGTGTCCCGCTGTGTCCCGCTGTGTCCCACTGTGTACCCCGCTGTGTCCCGTTGTTTCCCATTATATCCCCGCTGTGTCCCGCTGTATACCGCTGTGTCCTCGCTCTGTTCCCCGCTGTGTCCCACTATGTCCCCGTGTTCCCTGCTGTGTCAGGCTGTGTCATGCTGTTTCCCTCGCTGTGTCCCGCTGTGTCCTGCTGTGTCCCGCTGTGTCCCGCTGTGTACCGTTGTGTCCCCTGCTGTGTCCTCCGCTGTGCCCCGCTGTGTCCAGCTGTATCCCCGGCTGTGTCCCGCTGTGTTTCCCGCTGTGTCCCCTGCTGTGTCCCCGACTGTGTCCCTGCTGTAACCCACGCTGTGTCCTCGCTGTGTCCCCGGATGTGTCAATGCTGTGTCCCGGCTGTGTCCCCCTGTGTCCCGCTGTGTAACCCGCAGTGTCCCCTGCTGTGTCCGCTGTGTCCCGCTGTGTCACCCGCTGTGTCCCGCTGTGTCCCCGTTGTCCCCCGCTGTGTCCCGCTGTGTCCCGCCGTGTTCTCCGCTTTGTCCCTCTGTTTCCTCCAATATGTACTGCACTGTTTCCCGCTGTGTCCCCCGCTGTGTCCTGCTGTGTCCTGCTGTGTCCCGCTGTGTCCCGCTGTGTCCCGTTGTGTCCTCACTGTGTCCCCGCTGTGTCCCGCTGTGTCCCTCGCTGTGTCCCCGCTGTGTCCCACTGTGTCCCTGCTGTGTTCCCCGTTGTGTCCCTCTGTGTCCGCACTGTGTCCCGCTGTGTCCCCGCTGTGTCCCCTTGTATCCCGCTGTGTCCAGCTGTGTCCCTGCTGTGTCCCGCTGTGTCCCCCGCTGTGACCCGCTGTGTCCCGCTGTGTCCCACACTGTGTCCCGCTGTGTCCTGCTGTGTCCCGCTGTGTCCCACTGTGTCCCGCTGTGTCCTCGCTGTGTCCCCTCTGTGTCCCGCTGTGTATCCTGTTGTGTCCAGCTCTGTCTCCGTTGTTTCCCGCTGTGTCCCGCTGTGTCCTCTCTTGTCCCCCTCTGTGTCCCTCTGTGTCCCCCTGCTTTGTCCCCCGCTGTTTCCCGTTGTGTCCCCATTGTCCCCTGGTGTGTCCCCGCTTTCCCCCACTGTGTTCCCCTCTGTGTCGCGCTGTGTCCCGCTGTGTCCCGCTGTTTCCCCGCTTTGTCCCCTGCTGTGTCCCGCTGTGTCTCCTGCTGTGTCCCCGCTATGTGCCGCTGTGTCCCGCTGTGTCCCGCGGTATACACCGCTGTTTCGGGCTGTGTCCTCGCATTGTCCCCGCTCTGTCCCGCTGTGTACCCCGCTGTGTCTAGCTGTGCCCCCGCTGTGTCCCGCTGTGTCCCATGCTGTGTCACCCGCTGTGTCCCTCTGTGTCCTCCGCTGTGTCCCCGCTGTGTCAGGCTGTGTCCCACTGTGTCCTCACTGTGTCCCGCGCTGTGTCGCGCAGTGTCCTCAGCTGTGTCCCGCTGTGTCCTGCTCTGTCCCGCTGTGTCCCGCTGTGTACCCCGCTGTGTCCAGCTTTGTCCCCAATGTGTATGCTGCTGTGTCCTGCTGTGTCCCCCGCTGTGTCCCCGCTGTGTCACACTGTGTCCCGCTGTGTCCTCGCTTTGTCCCCGCTGTGTCCTCGCTGTGTCCCCCTGTGTCCCACTGTGTCCCCCGCTGTGTCCCGCTGTGTCCCACGCTGTGTCCCCCGCAATGTCCCGCTGTGTCCCCCGCTGTGCCCCGCTGTGTCCCGCTGTGTCCCCCGCTGTTTCCCCGCTGTGTCATGCTGTGTCCTCTGCTGTATCCGCGCTGTGTACCACTGTGTCCCGCTGTGTCCCGCTGTGTCCCGTGGTGTCGCGCTTTCTCTCCCGCTGTGTCACCAGCTGAATCCCAGCTGTGGCCCGCTGTGTTCCCTGCTGTGTCCACCTCTGTGTCCCCCGCTGTATCCCACTGTTTCCCCCGCTGTGTCCCTCTGTGTCCCCCTGTGTCCCGCTGTGTCGCCCGCTTTGTCCCCGCTGTGTCCCTGCTGTGTCCCGCTGTGTCCCGCTGTGTCCCATTGTGTCCTCGCTGTGTCCCCACTGTGTCCCAGGTGTGTCCCCTGCTGTGTCCCCGCTGTGTCCCGCTGTGTCCTCGCTGTGTCCCAGGCTGTGTCCCGCTGTGTCCTCGCTGTGTCCCCGCTGTGTCCCGCTGTGTACCCCACTGTGTCCAGCTTTGTCCCCCATGTGTACGCCGCTGTGTCCTGCTGTGTCCCCCGCTGTGTCCCCGCTGTGTCAGGCTGTGCCCCGCTGTGTCCTCACTGTGTCTCGCGCTGTGTCCCGCTGTGTCCCGCTGTGTCTCCGCTGTGGCCCACTGTGTATCCCGCTGTGTCCCCGCTGTGTCCCGCTGTGTCTCGCTGTGTCCCTGCTGTGTCCCCCGCTGTGTCCCTCGCTGTGTCCCCCTGTGTCCCCCGCTGTGTCCCCTTTGTCCCCCCTGTGTCCCCCTCGGTGTCCCGCTGTGTCCCCCGCTGTGTCCTGCTGAGTCCCCTGCTGTGTCCCCGCTGTGTCCCACTGTGTTCTGTTGTGTCCCATTGTGTCCTCGCTGTGTCTCCCGCAGTGTCCCGCTGTGTCTTCGCTGTGTCCCCAGCTGTGTCCCGCTGTGTCCCGCACTGTGTCCCGCTGTGTCCCGCTGTGTCCCCGCTGTGTCCCGCTGTGTCTCTGCTGTGTCCCGCTGTGTATCCCGCTGTGTCCCCGCTGTGTCCCGCTCTGTCCCCCGCTCTGTCCTCTGAAGTGTCCCGCTGTGTCCCTCGCTGTGTCCCGCTGTGTCCCACTGTGTCCCCGCTGTGTCCCGCTCTTGTCCCGCTGTGTCCTCTCTTGTCCCCCTCTGTGTCCCGCTGTGTCCCCCACTGTGTCCCGTTGTGTCCCCATTGTCCCCCGGTGTGTCCCCGCTTTCCCCCGCTGTGTTCCCTGCTGTGTCCCGCTATGTCCCCCTCTGTCCCCGCTGTGTCCCGCTGTGTCCTGCTGTGTCCCCCGCTGTGTCCCTGCTGTGTCCAGCTGTGTCACGCTGTGTTCGCCGCTGCGTCCCGCTGTTTCCTCCACTATGTCCCGCGCTGTTTCTCGCTGTGTCCCTCGCTGTGTCCCGCTGTGTCCTGCTGTGTCCCGCTGTGTCCCGCTGTGTCCCGTTGTGTCTTTGCTGTGTCCCCGGTGTGTCCCGCTGTGTACCCCGCTGTGTCCAGCTGTGTCCACTCTGTGTCCCGCTGGGCCAGCTGTGTCCTCGCTGTGTATCCTGCTGTGTTCCATTGTGTGCCCCTCTGTGTCCCGCTGTGTCCCACTGGGTCCTGCTGTGTCCCCCCTTGTGTCCCCTGCTGTGTCTCCCGCTGTGTCCCGCTGTGTACCCCGCTGTGTCCAGCTGTGTCCCCGCTGTGTCCCACTGGGCCAGCTGTGTCCTCGCTGTGTATCCTGCTGTGTCCCACTGTGTGTCCCTCTGTGTCCTGCTGTGTCCTACTGTGTCCCGCTGTGTCCCACTTTGTCCTGCTGTGTCCTCGCTGTGTCCCCACAGTGTCCCGCTGTGTACTCCGTAGTGTCCAGCTCTGTACCCGCTGTGTCCCCAATGTCCCCCACTTTGTCCCGCTGTGTCCCCGCTGAGTCCCCCGCTGAGTTCCCGCTGTGTCCTGCTGTGTCCCCCGCTGTGTCCCGCTTTGTCCCCCGCTGTGTCCCGCTGTGTCCCCCGCTGTGTTCACCGCTGTGCCCCGCTGTGTCTCCCGCTGTGTCCCGCTTTGTCCCCCTTGTGTCCCCCTCGGTGTCCCGCTGTGTCCCCGCTGAGTCCCCTGATGAGTTCCCACTGTGTCCTGCTGTGTCCCCCGCTGTGTCCTGCTGAGTCCCCTGCTGTGTCCCACTGTGTTCTGTTGTGTCCCGTTGTGTCCTCGCTGTGTCTCCCGCAGTGTCCCGCTGTGTCCCGCTGTGTCCCGCTATGTTCCCGCTGTATCGACCCTGTGTCCCGCTGGGTCCCGCTGTGTCCTCGCTGTGTTCCCCGCTGTGTCCCGTTGGGTCCCCTGCTGTATACCCGCTTTTTCCCGCAGTGTCCCCTGCTGTGTCCTGCTGTGTCCCCTGCTGTGTCCCGCTGTGTCCAGCTGTGTTCCTGCTATGTCCCGCTGTGTCCCGCTGTGTCCAGCTGTGTCCCTGCTGTGTTCCGCTGTGTCCCTTGCACTGTCCCCCACTGTGTCCCGTTGTGCCCCCCGCTGTGTCCCGCTGTGTCCTCGCTGTATTCCCCGCTCTGTCCCGCTGTGTCCTCACTGTGTCCCCCGTTGTGTCCCGTTCTGTCCCCCGCTGTGTCCGACTGTTTCCCGCTGTGTCCCGCTGTGTCCCCGCTGAGTCCTGCAGTGTCCCCCGTACTGTCCCCTGCTTTGTCCGGCTGTATCCCCCACTGTGTTCCGCTGTATCCCGCTGTGTGACCCACTTTGTCCTGCTGTGTGCCCGCAGTGTCCCCGCTTTGTCCCGCTGTGTCCCACTGTGTCCCGTGGTGTCCCGCTTTGTCCCACGCTGTGTCCCACTGTGTCCTCGCTGTGTCCCCCGCTGTGTTCCGCTGTGTCCCCACTGTTTCCCCCGCTGTGTCCCGCTGGGTCCTGCTGTGTCCCCCGCTGTGTCAATGCTGTGTCTCCCGCTGTGTCCTGCTGTGTACCCCGCTGTGTCCAGCTGTGTCCCTGCTGTGTCCCGCTGGGCCAGCTGTGTCCTCGCTGTGTATCCTGCTGTGTCCCACTGTGTCCCTCTGTGTCCTGCTGTGTCCTGCTGTGTCCCACTGTGTCCCACTGTGTCCCGCTGTGTCCTCGCTGTGTCCCCACAGTGTCCCGCTGTGTACCCCGTAGTGTCCAGCTCTGTACCCGCTGTGTCCCGCTGTGTCCCACTGTGTCCCGCTGTGTCCTCGCTGTGTCCCCGCTGAGTTCCCGCTGTGTCCCCCGCTGTGTCCCCGCTTTTTCCCCCGCTGTGTCCCGCTGTGTTCCCCGCTGTGTTCCCCGCTGTGTCCCGCTGTGTCTCCCGCTGTGTCACCGCTGTGTCCCCGCTGTGTCCCGCTGTGTACCCCGCTGTGTGCCATTGTGTCCCATTGTATCTCCGCTGTGTCCCGCTGTGTCCCCGCTGTGTCCACACTTTGTCCCTGCTATGGCCCGCTGTGTCCCCGCTGTGTCCCGCTGTGTCCCGCTGTGTCCCGCTGTGTCCCTGCTGTGGCCCCCGCTGTGTCCCTCGCTGTGTCCCGCTGTGTCCCCCGCTGTGTCCCCTTTGTCCCCCCTGTGTCCCCCTCGGTGTCCCGCTGTGTCCCCCGCTGTGTCCTGCTGAGTCCCCTGCTGTGTCCCTGCTGTGTCCCACTGTGTTCTGCTGTGGCCCGTTGTGTCCTCGCTGTGTCTCCCGCAGTGTCCCGCTGTGTCTTCGCTGTGTCCCCCGCAGTGTCCTGCTGTGTCCCCCACTGTGTCCCGCTGTGTCCTGCTGTGTCCCCGCTGTGTCCCGCTGTGTCTCCGCTGTGGCCCACTGTGTATCCCTATGTGTCCCCGCTGTGTCCCGCTCTGTCCCCCGCTCTGTCCTCTGAAGTTTCCCGGTCTTTCCCCCGCTGTGTCCCGTTGTGTCCCCATAGTCCCCAGGTGTGTCCCCGCTTTCCCCCGCTGTGTTCCCTGCTGTGTCATGCTATGTCCCGCTGTGTCCCCGCTGTGTCCCGCTGTGTCCTGCTGTGTCCCCCGCTGTGTCCCCTACTGTGTCTCCCGATGTGTCCCGCTGTGTTCCCCACTGTGTCCTGCTGTGTCCCCCGCTGTGTCCCGCTGTGACATGCTCTGTCCCCTGCTGTGTCCCCGCTGTGTCCTGCTGTGTCCCGCTGTGTCCCACTGTGTACCCCGCTGTGTCCCGTTGTGTCCCATTGTATCCCCGCTGTGTCCCGCTGTGTACCGCTGTGTCCTCGCTCTCTTCCCCGCTGTGTCCCACTATGTCCCCCTCTGTCCCCGCTGTGTCCCGCTGTGTCACGCTGTGTTCGCTGCTGTGTCCCGCTGTTTCCTCCACTATGTCCCGCGCTATTTCTCGCTGTGTCCCTCGCTGTGTCCCCCTGTGTCCTGCTGTGTCCCTCTGTGTCCCGTTGTGTCTTTGCTGTGTCCCCGGTGTGTCCCACTGTGTACCCCGCTGTGTCCAGCTGTGTCACCGCTGTGTCCCGCTGGGCCAGCTGTGTCCTCGCTGTGTATCCTGCTGTGTCCCACTGTGGGCCCCTCTGTGTCCTGCTGTGTCCATGCTGGGTCCCGCTGGGTCCCCCGCTGTGTCCCGTGCTTTGTCTCCCCCTGTGTCCCGC
>NW_012292554.1:0-1166 GCF_000151885.1 Dipodomys ordii | reverse complement strand
TGTGTCCCCGCTGTGTCCCGCTGTGTCCCGCTGTGTCCCGCTGTGTCTCCCCGCTGTCTCCCGCTGTGTCCCACTTTGTCCCCCCTGTGTCCCCCTCGGTGTCCCGCTGTGTCCCCCGCTGTGTCCTGCTGAGTCCCCTGCTGTGTCCCCGCTGTGTCCCACTGTGTTCTGCTGTGTCCCGTTGTGTCCTCACTGTGTCTCCCGCAGTGTCCCGCTGTGTCCCACTGTGTCCCGCTATGTTCCCGATGTATCAACGCTGTGTCCCGCTGGGTCCCGCTGTGTCCTCGCTGTGTTCCCCGCTGTGTCCCGCTTGGTCCCCTGCTGTATACCTGCTTTGTCCCGCAGTGTCCCACGCTGTGTTCTGCTGTGTCCCCTGCTGTGTCCTGCTGTGTCCAGCTGTGTTCCTGCTATGTCCGGCTGTGTCCCGCTGTGTCCAGCTGTGTCCCTGCTGTGTTCCGCTGTGTCCCTTGCACTGTCACCCACTGTGTCTCGCTGTGTCCTCGCTGTATTCCCCGCTCTGTCCCGCTGTGTCCTCACTGTGTCCCCCGTTGTGTCCCGTTGTGTCCCCCGCTGTGTCCGACTGTGTCACGCTGTGTCCCGCTGTGCCCCGCTGAGTCCTGCAGTGTCCCCCGTACTGTCCCCTGCTTTGTCCGGCTGTATCCCCCACTGTGTTCCGCTGTGTCCCGCTGTGTCCCCCGCTTTGTCCCGCTGTGTGCCCGCAGTGTCCCCGCTTTGTCCCGCTGTGTCCCACTGTGTCCCGTGGTGTCCCGCTTTGACCCCCGCTGTGTTCCCCGCTATTTCCCATCTGTGTCCCTGCTGTGTCCTTGCTGTGTCCCCCGCTGTCGTCCGCTTTGTCCCACGCTGTGTCCCACTGTGTCCTCGCTGTGTCCCCTGCTGTGTCCCGCTTTGACCCCCGCTGTGTCAACCGCTATTTCCCATCGGTGTCCCTGCTGTGTCCCACTGTGTCCTTGCTGTGTCCCCCGCTGTAGTCCGATTTGTCCCACGCTGTGTCCCACTGTGTCCTCACTGTGTCCCCCGCTGTGTCCGACTGGGTCACGCTGTGTCCCGCTCTGTCCCTGATGTGTCCCGCTGTGTCCCGCTGTGTCCCGCTGAGTCCTGCAGTGTCCCCTGTACTGTCCCCTGCTTTGTCCGGCTATATCCCCCAC
>NW_012292553.1:0-6093 GCF_000151885.1 Dipodomys ordii | reverse complement strand
AGAAGCAGGAAAAGCAGAAGAAGCAGAAGCAAAAGGTGAACCAAAATGTAAGCAGGAGAAGCAGAAGAAGAAGCACAAGAACAAGCACAAGCAGAAGGAGAAGCAGGAGAAGCAGAAGAAGCAGAAGCTGAAGGAGAAGCAGAAGTAGGAGAAGGAGAAGGAGGAGAAGCAGAAGCAGAAGGAGAAGCAGAAGCAGAATGAGTAGCAGAAAGAGAAGCAGGAGAAGCACAAGAAGCAGAAGCAGGAGAACCCGAAAGAGAAGAAGAAGAAGAAGCAGAAGCAGGAGAAGCTAAGAAGCAGAAGCAACTGAAGCAGAAGCAAAAGAAACAGAAGAAGCATAAGTAGCAGAAGTAAAAGCAGAAGTAGAAGAAGAAGAACGAGAAGGAGAAAGAGAAATATAAGGAGAAGCAGAAGGAGAAGCAGAAGCAGAAGGAGAAGCAGAAGTAGGAGAAGGAGAAGGAGGAGCAGCAGAAGCAATAGGAGAAGCAGAAGGAGAAGCAGAATCAGAATGAGAAGCAGAAAGAGAAGCAGTAGAAGCAGAAGAAGCCGGAAATGCAGAAGCAAAAGAAAGAGAAGAAGAAGAATAAGAAGAAGAAGAAGAAGAAGAAGAAGAAGAAGAAGAAGAAGAGATGATGAGAGAGAGAGAGAGAGATGAGGAGGAGGAGAAGGAGAAGGAGAAGCATAAGGAGAAGCAGTAGAAGCAGAAGAAGCAGAAGCAGGAGAAGCAGAAGCAGAAGAAAAAGAATAAGCAAAAGAAGCAGAATCAGAGGGAGAAGCAGAAGAAGGAGAAGGAGCAGAAGGAGAAAGAGAAGCAGAAGGAGAATCAGAAGGAGAATCAGAAGGAGAAGCAGAACAAGGAGAAGCAGAAGCAGAAGAAGCAGCAGAAGGAGAAGCAGAAGCAGAAGAAGATGCAGAAGGAGAAGCAGGAGAAGCAGAAGAAGCAGAAGCAGAAAGAGAAACAGAAGTAGGAGAAGGAGAAGGAGAAGGAAGGGCAGCAGAAGCAATAGGAGAAGCAGAAGCAGAATGAGAAGCAAAAAGAGAAGCAGTAGAAGCAGAAAAACCAGGAGAAGCAGAAGAAAGAGAAGAAGAAGAAGAAGAAGAAGAAGAAGAAGAAGAAGAAGAAGAAGAAGAAGAAGAAGAAGAAGAAGAAGAAGAAGAAGAAGGAGAACCATAAGGAGAAGAATTAGAAGCAGAAGAAGCAGAAGCAGGAGAAGCAGAAGCAGAAGAAAAAGAATAAGCATAAGAAGAAGAATCAGAGGGAGAAGCAGAAGAAGGAGAAGGAGCAGCAGAAGGAGAAGCAGAAGGAGAATCAGAAGGAGAAGAAGAAGAAGGAGAAGCAGAAGCAGAAGACGATGCAGAAGGAGAAGCAGGAGAAGCAGAAGAAGCAGAAGCAGAACGAGAAGCAGAAGTAGGAGATGGAGAGGGAATGGCAGCAGAATCAATAGGAGAAGCAGAAGGAGAAGCAGAAGCAGAATGAGAAGCAGAAAGAGAAGCAGTAGAAGCAGAAGAAGCAGGAAAAGCAGAAGCAGAAGAAAGAGAAGAAGAAGAAGAAGAAGAAGAAGAAGAAGAAGAAGAAGAAGAAGAAGAAGAAGAAGAAGAAGAAGAAGAAGAAGAAGAAGAAGAAGAAGAAGGAGAAGCATAAAGAGAAGCAGTAGAAGCAGAAGAAGCAGAAGCAGGAGAAGCAGAAGCAGAAGAAAAAGAAGCAGAAGCAGAAGCAGTGGGAGAAGCAGAAGAAGGAGAAGGAGAAGGAGCAGCAGAAGGAGAAGCAGAAGCAGAAAGAGAAGCAGAAACAGAAGGAGAACAATAAGGAGAAGCAGGAGAATCAGAAGAAGCAGAAGTAGAAGCAGAAAGAGGAGAAGAAGGAGAAGGAGAAGTGGAATCAGAAGAAACAGAAGAAGAAGCAGAAGAAACAGAAGCAAAAGAAACAGAAGAAGGAGAAGAGCAGAAGCAGAAGGAGAAGCAGAAGCAGAAGGAGAAGCAGAAAGAGAAGCAGGAGAAGCAGAAGAAGCAGGAGAAGCAGAAGAAACAGGAGAAGTCGAAGAAGCAGAAGCAGAATCTGAAGCAGAAGGAGAAACAGAAGAAGCACAATCTGAAGCTGAACAGAAGAAACAGAAATAGTAGAATAAGCAGAAGCAGAAGCAGAAGGAGAAGCAGAAGAAGAAGATGGAGAAGGCGAAAGAGGAAAATTAGGAGTAGGAGAAGCAAAAGGATAAGCAGAAGCAGAAAGAGACGCAGAAGGAGAAGCAGCTAGAGAATTAGGAGAAGCAGGAGAAGCAGAAGAAACAGAAGACGCAGAACAGAATGAGAAGCAGAAGGAGAAATTGAAGCAGAAGCAGAAGGAGAAACAGAAGCAGAAGGAGAAGCAGAAGAAGGAGAAGGAGAAGGAGAAGCTGAAAGAGGAGCCGAACGAGAAGCAGGAGAAGCAGAAGCAGGAGAAGCAGATACAGAAGAAACTGAAGAAGGAGTAGAAACTGAAGGAGAAGCAGAATCAGAAGGAAAAGCAGAAAGAGAAGCAGTAGAAGCAGAAGATGCAGCAGCAGGAGAAGCAGAAGAAGCAGCAGCAGAGAAGCTGAAGCAAAGAAGCGAAGCAGAACGTGAAGCAGAAGGAGAAGCAGGAGAAGCAGAATCTGGAGAAGCAGAAGGAGAAGCAGAAGCAGAAAGAGAAGCAAAAGCAGAAGGAGAAGCAGAACTAGAAGCAGAAGAAACAGAAGAAGCAGAGGCAGTAGCAGAAGAAGCAGAAGATGCAGAAGCAGAAGGAGAAGCAGAAGAACGAGAAGGTGAAGGAGAAGGAGAAACAGAAGGAGAAGCAGAAAGAGAAGCAGAAGAAGGAGCAGGAGAAGGAAAGCAGCAGGAGAAGCAGAAAGAGCAGCAGAAGGAGGAGCAGGAGATGCAGAAACAGGAGAAGCATAAGCAGAACAAACAGGAGAAGGACAAGAAGCAGAAGCAGAAGGAGAAGCAGATACAGAAGGAGAAGCAGAAAGAGAAGGAGGGGAAGCAGAAGAAGCTGAAGCAGGAAAAGCAGAAGCATAAGAATCTGAAGAAGCAGAAGGAGAACCTGAAGCAGAAGGAGAAGCAGGAGAAGCAGAAGAAGCAGAATCTGGAGAAGCAGAAGGAGAAGCAGAAGCAGAAAGAGAATCAAAAGCAGAAGGAGAAGCAGAAGAAACAGAAGAAGTAGAAGCAGTAGCAGTTGTAGCAGAAGCAGAACGAGAAGCAGAAGGAAAAGCAGAAGAACAAGAAGGAGAAGGGAAACAGAAGGAGAAGCAGTAGGAGAATAAGAAGGAGAAGCAGAAGAAGGAGAAGGAGAAGCAGAAGCAGAAGAAGATGCAGAAGGAGAAGCAGAAGAAGCAGAAGCAGAAGGAGAAGCAGAAAAAGCAGAAGAAGCAGAAGCAAAAGGAGAAGCAAAAGAAGGAGAAGGAGAAGCAGAGGCAGAAGAAGAAGCATAAGGACAAGCACAAGCAGAAGGAGATGCAGAAGGAGAAGCAGGAGAAGCAGAAGAAGCAGAAGATGAAGGAGAAGCAGAAGTAGGAGAAGGAGAAGGAGGAGAAGCAGAAGCAGAAGGAGAAGCAGAAGCGGAATGAGAAGCAGAAAGAGAAGCAGGAGAAGCACAAGAAGCAGAAGCAGGAGAAGCCGCAAGAGAATAAGCAGAAGAAGCAGAATCAGAAGCAGAAGTAGAAGCAGAAGCAGAAGGAGAAGCAGCAGAAGAAGTAGAACCAGAAATTCAGTCAGGAGAAACAGAAGAAGCAGAAGCAGAAGCAGAAGGAGAAGCAAAAAGAGAAGCAGTAGGAGAAGTAGAAGAAGCAGCAGAAGGAGAAGCAGCAGAAGAAGCAGAAAAACAAGCAGGAGAAGCAGAAGCAGAAAGAGAAGTAGAAGCAGAAGAAACAGAAGCAGAAGAAGAAGCAGTAGAAGCACAAGAAGCAGAAGCAGGAGAAGCAGAAGCAGAAGATAAAGAAGAAGCATAAGAAGCAGAAGCAGAGGGAGAAATAAAAGAAGGAGAAAGAGCAGAAGAAGGTGAAGCAGAAGGAGATGCAGAAGCAGAAAGAGAAGCAGAAACAGAAGGAGAAGAAGAAGGAGAAGTTGGAGAATCAGAAGAAGCAGAAGCAGAAGCAGAAAGAGAAGGAGAAGAAGGAGAAGGAGAAGCAGAAGGAGAAGGACAAGCAGGAGAAGCAGAAGAAGCAGAAGCGGGAGGAGCAGAAGAAGAAGAAACAGAAGAAAGAGAAGGAGCAGAAGGAGAAGCAGAAGCAGAAGGAGAAGCAAAAGAGAAGCAGAAGAAGCAGTAGCAGGAGAAGCAGAAGCAGAAGAAACAGAAGAAGCCCAAGAAGCAGAAGGAGAACCTGAAGCAGAAGGAGAAGCAGAAGCAGCAGAAGCTGGAAAAGTAGAAGCAGAAGAAACAGAACAAGCAGAAGAAGCAGAAGAAGAACGAGAAGCAGAAGAAGAACAAGGAGAAAGAGAAGGAGTAGGAGTAGGAGAAACAGAAGGATAAGCAGAAGCAGAAAGAGAAGTAGAATGAGAAGGAGAAGCAGAAGAAGCAGAAGAAGCAGAAGCAGGAGAAGAAGAAGCAGAATGAAAAGCAGAAGAAGGAGAAATTGAAACAGAAGTTGCAGAAAAAGAAGCAGAAGCAGTAGTAGAAGCAGAAGAAGGAGAAGCAGAAGGAGAAGCATAAAGAGAAACAGAAGGAGAAGCAGGCGAAGCAGAAGCAGGAGAAGCAGAATCAGACGAAATAGAAGAAGGAGAAGAAGCAGAAGCAGAAAGAGAAGCAGAAACAGAAGGAGAAGCAAAAATAGAAGCAGAAGAAGCCGAAGAAGCAAAAGCAGAACCTAAAGCAGAAGGAGAAGCAGGAGAAGCAGAAGAAGCAGAATCTGGAGAAGAAGAAGGAGAACCAGAAGGAGAAGCAGAAGCAGAATGAGAAGCAAAAGCAGAAGGAGAAGCAGAAGAAACAGAAGAAGCAGAATCAGTAGCAGAAGAAGCTGAAGATGCAGAAGCAGAAAGAGAAGCAGAAGGAATAGCAGAAGAACGAGAAGGAGAAACAGAAGGAGAAGCAGAAGGAGACGCAGGAAAAGCAGAAGAAACAGAAGCAGACGGAGAAGAAGTAGAAGGAGAAGCCGAAGCAGAAGAAGAAGCAGAAGGAAAAGCACAAGCAGAAGGAGATGCAGAAGGAGAAGCAGGAGATGCAGAAGAAGCAGAAGCAGAAGGAGAAGAAGAAGGAGAAGAATCAGAATCAGAAGAAGCAGAAGGAGAAGTAGAAAGAGAAGCCGACGAAGAGAAGCAGAACGAGAAGCAGGAGAAGCAGAAGAAGCAGAGCGTGAGAAGCAGAAGCTAAAGAAACAGAAGAAATAAAAGGAGCAGAAGCAGAAGGAGAAGCAGAATCAGAAGGAGAAGCAGAAAGAGAAGCAGGAGAAGCAGAAGAAGCAGGAGAAGCAGAAGCAGAAGAAACAGGAGAAGCCGAAGAAGCAGAAGCAGAATCTGAAGCAGAAGGAGAAACAGAAGAAGCACAATCTGAAGCAGAAGCAGAAGAAACAGAAATAGTAGAATAAGCAGAAGCAGAAGCAGCAGGAGAAGCAGAAGAAGAAGATGGAGAAGGCGAAAGAGGAAGATTAGGAGTAGGAGAAGCAAAAGGATAAGCAGAAGCAGAAAGAGACGCAGAAGGAGAAGCAGCAAGAGAAGCAGGAGAAGCAGAAGAAACAGAAGGCGCAGAAGCAGAATGAGAAGCAGAAGGAGAAATTGAAGCAGAAGCAGAAGGAGAAACAGAAGCAGAAGGAGAAGCAGAAGAAGGAGAAGGAGAAGGAGCAGCAGAAGGAGAAGCTGAAGCAGAAAGAGAAGCAGAAACAGAAGGAGAACAAGAAGGAGAAGCAGGAGAATCAGAAGAAGCAGAAAGAAAAGAAGGAGAAGCAGAAGTAGAATCAGAAGAAACAGAAGAAAAAGAAGAAGAAACAGAAGCAAAAAAAACAGAAGGAGAAGAGCAGAAGCAGAAGCAGAAGGAGAAGCAGAAGCAGAAGGAGAAGCAGAAACAGAAGCAGGAGAAGCAGAAGAAGCAGGAGAAGCAGAAGCAGAAGAAACAGGAGAAGCCGAAGAAGCAGAAGCAGAATCTGAAGCAGA
>NW_012292552.1:0-7570 GCF_000151885.1 Dipodomys ordii | reverse complement strand
CAGAAGGAGAAGCAGAAGAAGGAGAAGTAGAAGCAGAAAGAGAAGCAGAACGAGATGCAGGAGAAACAGAAGCAGGAGAAGCAGAAACAGAAGAAACAGAAGAAGGAGAAGAAGCAGAAGCAGAAGGAGAAGCAGAAACAGAAGGAAAAGCAGAAAGAGAAGCAGGAGAAGCAGAAGAAGCAACAGCAGGAGAAGCAGAAGCAGAAGCCGAAGAAGCAGAAGCAGAACCTGAAGCAGAAGGAGAAGCAGAAGAAGCAGAATCTGGAGAAGCAGAAGGAGAAGCAGAAGCAGAAAGAGAAGCAAAAGCAGAAGGAGAAGCAGAAGGAGAAGCAGAAGAAACAGAAGAAGCAGAGGCAGTAGCAGAAGAAGCAGAAGATGCAGAAGGAGAAGCAGAAGGAAAAGCAGAAGAACGAGAAGGTGAGGGAGAAGGAGAAACAGAAGGAGAAGCAGAAAGAGAAGCAGAAGAAGGAGCAGGAGAAGGAAAAGCAGCAGGAGAAGCAGAAAGAGCAGCAGAAGGAGGAGCAGGAGATGCAGAAACAGGAGAAGCATAAGCAGAACAAACAGGAGAAGGACAAGAAGCAGAAGCAGAAGGAGAAGCAGAAACAGAAGGAGAAGCAGAAAGAGAAGGAGGGGAAGCAGAAGAAGCAGAAGCAGGAGAAGCAGAAGCATAAGAATCCGAAGAAGCAGAAGGAGAACCTGAAGCAGAAGGAGAAGCAGAAGAATCAGAATCTGGAGAAGCAGAATGAGAAGCAGAAGCAGAAGGAGAATCAAAATCAGAAGGAGAAGCAGAAGAAACAGAAGAAGTAGAAGCAGTAGCAGTTGTAGCAGAAGCAGAACGAGAAGCAGAAGGAAAAGCAGAAGAAGGAGAAGGAGAAACAGAAGCAGAAGAAGATGCAGAAGGAGAAGCAGGAGAAGCAGAAGAAGCAGAAGCAGAAGGAGAAGCAGGAGTAGCAGAAGAAGCAGAATCTGGAGAAGCAGAACGAGAAGCAGAAGCAGAAAAAGAAGCAAAAGCAGAAGGAGAAGCAGAAGAAACAGAAGAAGCAGAGGCAGTAGCAGAATAAGCAGAAGATTCAGAAGCAGAAGGAGAAGCAGAAAAAAAAGCAGAAGAACTAGAAGGAGAAGGAAAAGGAGAAACAGGAGTAGAAGCAGAAAGAGAAGCAGAAGAAGGAGCAGTAGAAGGAAAAGCAGCAGGAGAAACAGAAAGAGCAGCAGAAGGAGAAGCAGGAAATGCAGAAACAGGAGAAGAACAAGCAGAAGAAACAGGAGAAGGACAAGAAGCAGAAGCAGAAGGAGAAGCAGAAAGAGAAGGAGGGGAAGCAGAAGAAGCAGCAGCAGGAGAAGCAGAAGCATAAGAATCCGAAGAAGCAGAAGCAGAACCTGAAGCAGAAGGAGAAGCAGAAGAATCAGAATCTGGAGAAGCAGAATGAGAAGCAGAAGGAGAAGCAGAAGCAGAAAGAGAATCAAAAGCAGAAGGAGAAGCAGAAGAAAAAGAAGAAGTAGAAGCAGTAGCAGTTGTAGCAGAAGCAGTAGGAAAAGCAGAAGGAAAAGCAGAAGAACAAGAAGGAGAAGGAAAAACAGAAGGAGAAGCAGAAGGAGAAGCAGAAAGAGAAGCAGGTAAAACAGAAGAAGAAGAAGCAGAAGGAGAATAAGAAGGAGAAGCAGAAGAAGGAGAAGGAGAAGCAGAAGCAGAAGAAGATGCAGAAGGAGAAGCAGAAGAAGCAAGAGCAGAAGGAGAAGCAGGAAAAGCAGAAGAAGCAGAAGCAAAAGGAGAAGCAAAAGAAGGAGAAGGAGAAGCAGAGGCAGAAGAAGAAGCATAAGGCCAAGGACAAGCAGAAGGAGATGCAGAAGGAGAAGCAGAAGAAGCAGAAGATGAAGGAGAAGCAGAAGTAGGAGAAGGAGAAGGAGGAGAAGCAGAAGCAGAAGGAGAAGCAGAAGCGGAATGAGAAGCAGAAAGAGAAGCAGGAGAAGCACAAGAAGGAGAAGCAGGAGAAGCCGAAAGAGAAGAAGCAGAAGAAGCAGAATCAGAATCAGAAGTAGAAGCAGAAGCAGAAGGAGAAGCAGCAGAAGAAGTAGAATCAGAAATTCAGGCAGGAGAAACAGAAGAAGCAGAAGCAGAAGGCGAAGCAAAAAGAGAATGAGAAGGAGAAGTAGAAGAAGCAGCAGAAGGAGAAGAAGCAGAAGAAGCAGAAAAACAAGCAGGAGAAGCAGAAGCACAAAGAGAAGTAGAAGCAGAAGAAGCAGAAGCAGAAGAAGAAGCAGTAGAAGCATAAGAAGCAGAAGCAGGAGAAGCAGAAACAGAAGAAATAAAGAAGCATAAGATGCAGAAGCAGATGGAGAAACAGAAGAAGGAGAAAGAGCAGCAGAAGGTGAAGCAGAAGGAGATGCAGAAGCAGAAAGAGAAGCAGAAACAGAAGGAGAAGAAGAAGGAGAAGTTGGAGAATCAGAAGAAGCAGAAGCAGAAGCAGAAAGAGAAGGAGAAGAAGGAGAAGGAGAAGCAGAAGGAGAAGGACAAGCAGGAGAAGCAAAAGAAGCAGAAGCGGGAGAAGCAGCAGAAGAAGAAGAAACAGAAGAAGGAGAAGGAGCAGAAGGAGAAGCAGAAGCAGAAGGAGAAGCAGAAAGAGAAGCAGAAGAAGCAGAAGAAGCAGTAGCAGGAGAAGCAGAAGCAGAAGAAACAGAAGAAGCCCAAGAAGCAGAAGGAGAACCTGAAGCAGAAGGACAAGCAGAAGCAGCAGAAGCTGGAAAAGCGGAAGCAGAAGAAACAGAACAAGGAGAAGAAGCAGAAGCAGAACCAGAAGCAGAAGAAGAAGAAGAAGGAGGAGAAAGAGAAGGATTAGGAGTAGGAGGAGCAGAAGGAGAATCAGAAGCAGAAAGAGAAGAGGAAGGAGAAGCAGAAGGAGAAACAGAAGAAGCAGAAGTAGGAGAAGCAGAAGCAGAAGCAGAATGAGAAGCACAAGAAGGAGAAATTGAAGGAGAAGGAGAATGAGACGGAGAAGCAGAAGGAGAAGTAGGAGAAGCAGAAGAAGAAGCAGGAGAAGCAGAAGCAGAAGAAACAGAAGAAGGAGAAGAGCAGAAGCAGAAGCAGACGGAGAAGCAGAAGCAAAAGGAGAAGCAGAAGAAGCAGAAGCTGAAGCAGAAGAAGAAGAAACAGAAAAAGCAGAAGAAGCAGAAGAAGAAGCAGCAGGAGAAGCAGAAGAAGAAGAAGGAGAAGGAGAAAGAGAAGGATTAGGAGTAGGAGAAACAGAAGGATAAGCAGAAGCAGAAAGAGAAGGAGAATGAGAAGGAGAAGCAGGAGAAGCAGAAGAAGCAGAAGCAGGAGAAGCAGAAGCAGAATGAAAAGGAGAAGAAGGAGAAATTGAAACAGAAGAAGATGCAGAAGGAGAAGCAGAAGCAGTAGTAGAAGCAGAAGAAGGAGAAGCAGAAGGAGAAGCATAAAGAGAAACAGAAGGAGAAGCAGGAGAAGCAGAAGCAGGAGAAGCAGAATCAGAAGAAATAGACGAAGGAGAAGAAGCAGAAGCAGAAAGAGAAGCAGAAACAGAAGGAGAAACAGAAATAGAAGCAGAAGGAGCCGAAGAAGCAAAAGCAGAACCTAAAGCAGAAGGAGAAGCAGGAGAAGCGGAAGAAGCAAAATCTGGAGAAGAAGAAGGAGAACCAGAAGGAGAAGCAGAAGCAGAAAGAGAAGCAAAAGCAGAAGGAGAAGCAGAAGAAACAGAAGAAGCAGAATCAGTAGCAGAAGAAGCTGAAGATGCAGATCCAGAAAGAGAAGCAGAAGGAATAGCAGAAGAACGAGTAGGAGAAATAGAAGGAAAAGCAGAAGGAGAAGCAAGAAAAGCAGAAGAAAAAGAAGCAGACGGGGAAGCAGAAGAAGGAGAAGGAGAAGCCGGAGCAGAAGAAGAAGCAGAAGGAAAAGCACAAGCAGAAGGAGATGCAGAAGGAGAAGCAGGAAATGCAGAAGACACAGAAGCAGAAGGAGAAGAAGAAGGAGAAGAATCAGAATCAGAAGAAGCAGAAGCAGAAATAGAAAGAGAAGCCGACGAAGAGAAGCTGCACGAGAAGCAGGAGAAGCAGAAGAAGCACAAGCGGGAGAAGCAGAAGAAGAAGAAACAGAAGAAGGAGAAGGAGCAAAAGCAGAAGGAGAAGCAGAAAGAGAAGCAGGAAAAGCAGAAGAAGCAGAAGCAGGAGAAGCAGAAGGAGAAGAAACAGGAGAAGGACAAGAAGCAGAAAGAGAAGCAGTAGAAGCAGAAGAGGCAGGAAAAGCAGAAGCAGAAGAAAGAGAAGAAGAAGAAGACGAAGAAGAAGAAGAAGCAGCAGCATGAGGAGAAGCATAAGGAGAAGTATAAGGAGAAGCAGTAGAAGCAGAAGAAGCAGAAGCAGGAGAAGCTGAAGCAGAAGAAAAAGAATAAGCAAAAAAAGCAGAAGCAGAAGCAGTGAGAGAAGCAGAAGAATGAGAAGGAGAAGGAGCAGCAGAAGGAGAAGCAGAAGCAGAAAGAGAAGCAGAAACAGAAGGAGAACAAGAAGGAGAAGCAGGAGAATCAGAAGAAGCAGAAAGAGAAGGAGAAGAAGGAGAAGCAGAAGTAGAATCAGAAGAAACAGAAGAAGACGAAGCAGAAGAAACAGAAGCAAAAGAAACAGAAGAAGGAGAAGAGCAGAAGCAGAAGCAGAAGGAGAAGCAGAAGCGGAAGGAGAAGCAGAAAGAGAAGCAGGAGAAGCAGAAGAAGCAGGAGAAGCAGAAGCAGAAGAAACAGGAGAAGCCGAAGAAGCAGAAGCAGAATCTGAAGCAGAAGGAGAAACAGAAGAAGCACAATCTGAAGCAGAAGCAGAAGAAACAGAAATAGTAGAATAAGCAGAAGCAGAAGCACCAGGACAAGCAGAGGAACAAGAAGGAGAAGGCGAAAGAGAAGGATTAGGAGTAGGAGAAGCAAAAAGATAAGCAGAAGCAGAAGGAGACGCAGACGGAGAAGCAGAACGAGAAGCAGGAGAAGCAGAAGCAAGAGAAGCAGAAGAAACAGAAGACGCAGAAGCAGAATGAGAAGCAGAAGGAGAAATTGAAGCAGAAGGAGAAGCAGAAGCAGAAGGAGAAGCAGAAGAAGGAGAAGGAGAAGGAGAAGCAGAAAGAGAAGCAGAAAGAGAAGCACAACGAGAAGCACAATGAGAAGCAGGAGAAGCAGAAGCAGGAGAAGCAGAAGCAGAAGAAACATAAGAAGGAGAAGAAGCAGAAGCAGAAGGAGAAGCAGAAACAGAAGGAAAAGCAGAAATAGAAGCAGGAGCAGCAGAAGAAGCAGCATCAGGAGAAGCAGAAGCAGAAGAAGCCGAAGAAACAGCAGCAGAACCTGAAGCATAAGGAGATACAGGAGAAGCAGAAGAAGCAGAATTTGGAGAAGCAGAAGGAGAAGCAGAAGCAGAAAGAGAAGCAAAAGCAGAAGGAGAAGCATAAGGAGAAGCAGAAGAAACAGAAGAAGCAGAGGCAGTAGCAGAAGATGTAGAAGCAGAAGGAGAAGCAGAAGGAAAACAGAAGAACGAGAAGGAGAAGAAGAAGGAGAAGCAGAAGGAGTAGCAGAAAGAGAAGCAGAAGAAGGAGCAGGAGAAGGAAAAGCAGCAGGAGAAGCAGAAAGAGAAGCAGAAGGAGAAGCAGGAGATGCAGAAACAGGAGAAGCAGAAGCAGAAGAAACAGGAGAAGGACAAGAAGCAGAAGCAGAAGGAGAAGCAGAAACAGAAGGAGAAGCAGAAAGAGAAGGAGGGAAAGCAGAAGAAGCAGAAGCAGGAGAAGCAGAAGCATAAGAATGCGAAGAAGCCAAAGCAGAACCTGAAGCAGAAGGAGAAGCAGGAGAAGCAGAAGATTCAGTATCTGGAGAAGCAGAATGAGACACAGAAGGAGAAGCAGAAGGAGAAAGAGAATCAAAAGCAGAAGGAGAAGCAGAAGAAATAGAAGAAGTAGAAGCAGTAGCAGTTGTACCAGAAGCAGAAGGAAAAGCAGAAGAACAAGAAGGAGAAGGAGAAACAGAAGGAGAAACAGAAGGAGAAGCAGAAAGAGAAGCAGGTAAAGCAGAAGAAGAAGAAGCAGAAGGAGAATAAGAAGGAGAAGCAGAAGAAGGAGAAGGAGAAGCAGAAGCAGAAGATGCAGAAGGAGAAGCAGAAGAAGCAGAAGCAGAAGGAGATGCAGGAAAAGCAGAAGAAGCAGAAGCAAAAGGAGAAGCAAAAGAAGGAGAAGGAGAAGCAGAGGCAGAAGAAAAAGCATAAGGACAAGCACAAGTAGAAGGAGAAGCAGGAGAAGCAGTAGAAGCAGAAGCTGAAGGAGAAGCAGAAGTAGGAGAAGGAGAAGGAGGAGAAGCAGAAGCAGAAGGAGAAGCAGAAGCAGAATGAGAAGCAGAAAGAGAAGCAGGAGGAGGACAAGAAGCAGAAGCAGGAGAAGCCGAAAGAGAAGAAGCAGAAACAGAAGCAGAAGCAGAAGGAGAAGCAGCAGAAGAAGTAGAACAAGAAATTCAGGCAGCAGAAACAGAAGAAGCAGAAGCAGAAGGAGAAGCAAAAAGAGAAGCAGAAGGGGAAGTAGAAAAAACAGCAGAAGAGACAGAAAAACAAGTAGGAGAAGCAGAAGCAGAAAGAGAAGTAGAAGCAGAAGAAGAAAAAGAAGAAGAAGAAGAAGCAGTAGAAGCATAAGAAGCAGAAGCAGGAGAAGCAGAACCAGAAGAAAAAGAAGAAGCATAAGAAACAGAAGCAGAGGGAGAAACAGAAGAAGGAGAAGGAGCAGCAGAAGGTGAAGCAGAAGGAGATGCAAAAGCAGAAAGAGAAGCAGAAATAGAAGGAGAAGAAGAAGGAGAAGTTGGAGAATCAGAAGAAGCAGAAGCAGAAAGAGCAGCAGAAGAAGGAGAAGGAGAAGGAGAAGCAGAAGGAGAAGGACAAGCAGGAGAAGCAGAAGAAGCAGAAGCGGGAGAAGCAGCAGAAGAAGAAGAAACAGAAGAAGGAGAAGGAGAAGAAGGAGAAGCAGAAGCAGAAGGAGAAGCAGAAAGAGAAGCAGAAGAAGCAGTAGCAGGAGAAGCAGAAGCAGAAGAAACAGAAGAAGCCCAAGAAGCAGAAGGAGAACCTGAAGCAGAAGGACAAGCAGAAGCAGCAGAAGCTGGAAAAGCAGAAGCAGAAGAAACAGAACAAGGAGAAGAAGCGGAAGCAGAACGAGAAGCAGAAGAAGAAGAAGAAGAAGGAGAAAGAGAAGGATTAGGAGTAGGAGGAGCAGAAGGAGAATCAGAAGCAGAAAGAGAAGAGGAAGGAGAAGCAGAAGGAGAAACAGAAGAAGCAGAAGTAGGAGAAGCAGAAGCAGAAGCAGAATGAGAAGCACAAGAAGGAGAAATTGAAGGAGAAGGAGAATGAGACGGAGAAGCAGAAGGAGAAGCAGGAGAAGCAGAAGAAGAAGCAGGAGAAGCAGAAGCAGAAGAAACAGAAGAAGGAGAAGAGCAGAAGCAGAAGCAGACGGAGAAGCAGAAGCAAAAGGAGAAGCAGAAGAAGCAGAAGCTGAAGCAGAAGAAGAAGAAACAGAAAAAGCAGAAGAAGCAGAAGAAGAAGCAGAAGAAGAAGAAGGAGAAGG
>NW_012292551.1:0-2545 GCF_000151885.1 Dipodomys ordii | reverse complement strand
GGACACACGGGACACAGTGGGGGCACAGAGGGACACAGCGGAACACAGTGGGACACAGCAGGGCAAAGCGTGAGACACAGTGGGGGACAGAGAGTGACACAGCGGGGGACACAGCGAGGGCACAGCGGGACACAGCGGGGGAAACAGCGGGACACAGCGGTGGACACAGGGGGACAGAGCGGGGGACACAGCGGGACACAGCGGGGGAAACAGCAGGACACAGCGGGACAGAGCGGGGACACAGCGGGACACAGCGGGGGACACAGCGGGACACAGCGGTGGACACAGCGAGGACACAGCGGGACACAGCGTCGATACAGCGGGGACAGAGTGGGCCACAGCGGGGTACACAGCTGGGGACACAACGGGGCACATCGGGGGACACAGCAAGGACTCAGCGGAACACAGCGTGGGACACAGTGAGGACACAGGGGGACACAGTGGGACACAGCGGGACACAGCAGGAACACAGCAGTAGACACAGCGGGAAATAGCAGGGGTCACAGCGGGACACAGCGGGGGAAACAGAGGGACACAGCGGTGGACACAGGGGGAGAGAGCGGGGGACACAGCGGGACACAGCGGTGGAAACAGCGGGACACAGCGGTGGACCCAGCGAGGACCCAGCGGGACCCAGCGGGACCCAGCGTCGATACAGCTGGGATACAGCCTTACACAGCGTGGTACACATCTGTGGACACAACGGGACACAGTGGGGGCACAACGGGATAGAGCGGGACACAGTGGGACACAGCGAGGACAAATCGTGAGACACAGCGGGGGACAGAGCGGGAGACAGCGGGAGACAAAGCGAGGACACAGCAGTACACAGCGGGACACAGCAGGGACACAGCGGGACAGAGCGGGACACAGCGGGACACAGCGGGGGACACAGCGGGACACAGCGGAGGACCCAGCGAGGACACAGCGGGACACAGTGGGGGACACAGCGAGGACACAGCGGGGGACACAGCGGGGGCCACTGCGGGACACAGCGGGGAACACAGCGAGGACACAGCGGGACCCAGCTGGACACAGCGTCGATACAGCGGTGATACAGCGTTACACAGCGTGGTACACATCTGTGGACACAACGGGACACAGTGGGGGCAGAGCGGGACACAGTGGGACACAGCGAGGACAAATCATGAGGCGTAGCGGGGGACAGAGCGGGAGAAAGCGGGGGACACAGTGAGGACACAGCAGGACACAGCGGGACACAGCAGGGACAGAGCGGGACACAGCGTGACACAGCGGGGAACACAGCGGGACACAGCGGGGGACCCAGCGAGGACACAGCGGGGGACACACCGGGGGACACAGCGGGACACAGCAGGGAACACAGCGAGGACACAGCGGGACCCAGCAGGACACAGCGTCGATACAGCGGGGATACAGCGTTACACAGTGTGGTACACATCTGTGGACACAAGGGGACACAGTGTGGGCACAGCGGGACACAGCGGGACACAGTGGGACAAAGCAAGGACAAATCATGAGACACAGCGAGGGACAGAGCTTGAGACAGCGGGGGACACAGCTAGGACACAGCAGGGCACAGCGGGACACAGCAGGGACAGAGCGGGACACAGCGGGACACAGCGGGACACAGCGGGGGACCCAGCGGGACCCAGCGGGGAACCCAGCGAGGACACAGCAGGACAAAGCGGGGGACACAGCGGTGACAAAGCTGGACACAACGGAGTACATAGCAGGACCCAGCGGGACACAGCGTCGATACAGCTGGGATACAGCCTTACACAGCGTGGGACACATCTGTGGACACAACGGGACACAGTGGGGGCACAGCGGGACACAGCGGGACACAGTGGGACACAGCGGGGACAAAGCGTGAGACACAGTGTGGGACAGAGCGGGAGACAGCGGAGGACACAGCGAGGACACAGCGGGACACAGCGGGGGAAACAGAGGGACACAGCGGTGGACACAGGGGGAGAGAGCGGGGGACACAGCGGGACACAGCGGTGGAAACAGCGGGACACAGCGGTGGACCCAGCGAGGACCCAGCGGGACCCAGCGGGACACAGCGTCGATACAGCTGGGATACAGCCTTACACAGAGTGGTACACATCTGTGGACACAACGGGACACAGTGGGGGCACAACGGGATAGAGCGGGACACAGTGGGACACAGCGAGGACAAATCGTGAGACACAGCGGGGGACAGAGCGGGAGACAGCGGGAGACAAAGCGAGGACACAGCAGTACATAGCGGGACACAGCAGGGACACAGCGGGACAGAGCGGGACACAGCGGGACACAGCGGGGGACACAGCGGGACACAGCGGAGGACCCAGCGAGGACACAGCGGGACACAGTGGAGGACACAGCGAGGACACAGCGGGGGACACAGCGGGGGCCACTGCGGGACACAGCGGGGAACACAGCGAGGACACAGCGGGACCCAGCGGGACACAGCGTCGATACAGCGGTGATACAGCGTTACACAGCGTGGTACACATCTGTGGACACAACGGGACACAGTGGGGGCAGAGCGGGACACAGTGGGACACAGCGAGGACAA
>NW_012292550.1:0-5026 GCF_000151885.1 Dipodomys ordii | reverse complement strand
GCAAGGACACAGCGGGACACAGCAGGGGACACAGCGAGGACACAGCGGGGGACACAGCGGGGGACACTGTGAGACACAGCGGGGAACACAGCAAGGACACAGCGGGACCCAGCGGGACACAGCATCGATACAGTGGGGACACAGCGTTACACAGCGGGGTACACAGCTGTGGACACAACGGGACACAGTGGGGACACAGCGGGACACAGCAGAACACAGTGGGACACAGCGGGGACAAAGCGTGAGACACAGAGGGGGACAGAGCGGGAGACAGCGGGGGAAACAGCGAGGACACAGCGGGACACAGCGGGGGACACAGCGGGACACAGCGGTGGACACAGCGGGACAGAGCGGGGGACACAGCGGGACATAGCAGTGGACACAGCGGGACACAGCGGTGGACACAGCGAGGACACAGCAGAACCCAGCGGGACACAGGGTAGATACAGCGGGGACAGAGTGGGCCACAGCGGGATACACAGTTGGGGACACAACGGGACACATCAGAGGACACAGCAAGGACTCAGCGAAATACAGCGTGGGACACAGTGAGGACACAGGGGGACACAGCGGGACACAGCGGGACAGAGCAGGAACACAGCAGTAGACACAGCGGGACACAGCCGGGGACACATTGGGACAGAGCGGGGACACAGCGGGGACACAGCGGTACTCAGCGGGGGACACAGCAGTACACAGCGGGACACAGCGGGGACACAGCAGGGACTCAGCGGGGGACACAGCGGGGGACAAAGCGGGACACCACGGGACACAGCGGGACACAGCGGGGACAAGGGGGAGACAGAGCGGGACACAGCAAAGACACAGCGGGACACAGCGGGGGACACAGCGGGACACAGCGGCGGACACAGCGGGACAAAGCAGGGTACAGAGCAGGGGACACAGCGGGATACAGAGGGACACAGCGGGGGACCCAGCGGGAAACAGCGGGGGGCCCAGCGAGGACACAGAGGGACACAGCGGGGGACACAGACAGGAAAACAGTGGGGGACACACCGGGGGACACAGCGGGACACAGCAGGGAACACAGCGAGGACACAGCGGGACCCAGCGGGACCCAGCGTCGATACAGCGTTACACAGTGTGGTGCAAATCTGTGGACACAAGGGGACACAGTGGGGGCACAGCGAGACAGAGCGGGACACAGTGGGACACAGCGAGGACAAATCGTGAGACACAGCGGGGGACAGAGCGGGAGACAGCAGGGGACACAGCGAGGACACAGCAGGACACAGCGGGACACAGCAGGGACAGAGCGGGACACAGCGGGCGACCCAGCGAGGACATAGCGGGACACAGCGGGGGACACAGCGAGGACATACCGGGGGACACAGCGGGGGACAGTGCGGGACACAGCGGGGAACACAGCGAGGACACAGCAGGACACAGCGGGACACAGCGTCGATACAGCGGGGACACAGCATTACACAGCGTGGTACACAGCGGTGGTCACAACGGGACACAGTGGGGGCACAGCGGGAAACAGCGGAACACAGTGGGACACAGCTGGGACAAAGCATGAGACACAGCGGGGGACAGAGCGGGAGACAGCGGGGGACACAGCGAGGACACAGTGGGACACAGCGGGACACAGCGTCGATACAGCGGGGACACCTTGGGCCACAGCGAGGTACACAGCTGGGGACACAACGGGGCACATCGGTGGATACAGCAAGGACTCAGCGGAACACAGCGTGGGACACAGTGAGGACACAGGGGGACACAGCGGGACACAGAGGGACGCAGCAGGAACAAAGCAATAGACACAGCGGGACACAGCAGGGGACACAGCGGGACACAGCGGGGGACACAGGGAGGACAGAGCGGGACAAGGCGGGGACACAGCCGGAACTCAGCGGGGGACACAGCGGGGGACAAAGCGGGACACCACGGGACACAGCGGGACACAGCGGGGACAAGGGGGATACAGAGCGGGACACAGCGAGGACACAGCGGGACACAGCGGGGGACACAGCAGGACACAGCGGGGGACACAGCGAGGACACAGCGGGACACAGCGGGGGACACAGCGAGGACACAGTGGGGGACACTGCGGGACACAGCAGGGAACACAGCGAGGACACAGCGAGACCCAGCGGTACACAGCGTCGATACAGTGGGGATACAGCGTTACACAGTGTGGTACACATCTGTGGACACAAGGGGACACAGTGGGGGCACAGCGGGACACAGCGTGACACAGTGGGACAAAGCAAGGACAAATCGTGAGACACAGCGGGGGACAGAGCGGGAGACAGCGGGGGACACAGCGAGGACACAGCGGGGCACAGCGGGACACAGCCGGGACAGAGCAGGACACAGCGGGACACAGCGGGGGACACAGCGGGACACAGCGGGGGACGCAGCGAGGACACAGCGGGACAAAGCGGGACAAAGCAGGGGACACAGCGGTGAAACAGCTGGACACAAGGAGTACATAGCGGGACACAGCAAGCACACAGGGGGACACAGCGGGACACAGCGGGACACAGCAGGGACAGAGCAGGACACAGCGGGACACAGTGGGACACAGCGGGGGACCCAGCGGGACACAGCGGGGGACCCAGTGAGGACACAGCGGGACACAGCTGGGGACACAGCGAGGACACAGCGGGGGACACAGCGGGGGACACAGCGGGACACAGCGAGGAACAGCGTAGATACAGCGGGGACACAGCGTTACACAGCGTGGTACACAGCTGTGGATACAACGGGACACAGTGTGGGCACAGCGGGACACAGCGTGACAGAGTGGGACACAGACGGGATAAAGCGTGAGACACAGCGGGGGACAGAGTGGGAGACAGCGGGGGACACAGCGGGGACACAGCGGGGACTCAGCGGGGTCACAGCGGGATACAGCGGGACACAGAGTGACACAGCGGGACACAGCAGAGGACACAGCGGGACACAGCGGAGGACAGAGCGACGACACAGCAGGACACAGCGGGGACTCAGGGCGACTCAGCAGGGTTACAGCAGGACACAACGGGACACAGCAGGACACAGCGTGACACAGCGGGGACACAGCAGGGACACAGCAGGGACACAGCGGGGGACACAGCGGGACAAAACGGGACACAGCGGAGGACACAGTAGGACAGAGCAGGGGACACAGTGGGGGACAGAGAGGCACAACACGAATAACAGAGCAAGGACAGAGAGGGACCCAGCTGGACATAGCCTCGATACAGCGGGATTCACAGCGTTACACAGCAGGTTACACAGCTGGGGACACAAAGGGACACAGTGGTGGACACAGCGGGACACAGCGGGACAGAGTGGGATACAGATGGGATAAAGCGTGAGACACAGCGGGGGACAGAGCGGGAGACAGCGGGGGACACAGCGAGGACACAGCGGGACACAGCGGGGACACAGCGGAGACACAGCGGGGACTCAGCTGGGGACACAGCGGGGGACAAAGCGGGACACCACGGAACACAGCGGGACACAGCGCGAAACAGCGGTGACCCTGCGGGGACACAGCGGGACACAGCGGGGGACACAGAGGGAAACAGCGGGACACAGCGGGGGACACAGCGGGAAACAGCGGGACAGAGTGGGGGACACAGCGTGACACAGCGGGGGACACAGCGAGGACACAGTGGGACACAGCGTGGGACATAGTGGGAGAAAGCGGGGCACACAGCGAGGACACAGCAGGACACCGAGGGGACTCAGCGGGGGACACAGCTGGGGACAAAGCAGGACACCATGGGACACAGTGTGACACAGCGGGACACAGCGGCGACACTGCGGGGACACAGCGGGACAAAGCGGGGGACACAGCCTGACACAACGGAGTACACAGCGGGACACAGCGGGCACAAAGTGGGGACACAGCGTGACACAGCAGGACACAGCAGGGACAGAGCGGGACACAGAGGGGCCACAGCGGGGACACACTGGGACACTGAGGGTCACAGCAGGGACACAGCGGGACAAAGCGGGACACATCAGGATACAGCGGGGGACACAGCGGGACACAGCAGGGTTCACAGCGAGGACACAGCGGGACACAGCGGGAGACACAGCGAGGACACAGCGGGACACAGCGGGGGAAAAAGTGGGACACAGCGGGGACACAGCAGTGGACAAAGCGGGACACAGCGGGGGACACAGCGGGACACAGCGGGGGACACAGCGGGGGCCACAGCGGGACACAGTGGGACACAACTGGGGACACAGCGGTACACAGCGGTGGACACAGTGGGACACAGCGGTGGACACAGCGAGGACACAGCGGGACACAGCGTCGATACAGTGGGGACAGAGTGGGCCACAGCGGGGTACACAGCTTGGGACACAACGGGGCACATCGGGGGACACAGCAAGTACTCAGCGGAACACAGCGTGGGACACAGTGAGGACACAGGGGGACACAGCAGGAACACAGCAGTAGACACAGCAGGACAAAGCAGGGGACACAGCGGGACACAGCGGGGGACACAGGGAGGACAGAGCGGGACACAGCGGGGACACAGCGGGGACTCAGCGGGGGACACAGCGGGACTCAGCAGGCGACACAGCAGTACACAGCGGGACAATGCGGGACACAGCGGGACACAGTGTCAATACAGCGGGGACACAGCGGGACACAGCGGGGTACACAGCTGTGGACACAACGGGACACAGTGGGGGCACAGCGGGACACAGCGGGACACAGTTGGACACAGCGGGGAGAAAGCGTGAGACACAGCGGGGGACAGAGCGGGAGACAGAGGGGGACACAGCAAGGACACAACGGGACACAGCGGTGACGAAGCGGGGGACACAGAGGGACACAGCGGGGGACAGAGAGGGGGAGACAGCAGGACACAGCGGGACACAGCGGGGGACACAGTTGGGACACAGTGGGACACAGCGGGGGACACAGCGAGGACACATTGGGACACAGCGGGGACACAGCGGGACTCAGCAGGCGACACAGCGGGACTCAGCAGGCGACACAGCAGTACACAGCGGGACAATGCGGGACACAGCAGGGGACACAGAGGGGTGA